>NW_028250342.1:0-106993 GCF_964263255.1 Lissotriton vulgaris | reverse complement strand
GATCGGGCCTCATGTTGAATAACCACTTTTTAAACCCTCACAGTGACCAAAATTGCCATTTTTACAGAGTTTTGCTTACTCAAAATCTTCAATTTTGACCAATTTCAGGCACAGAAATGACTTTAAACACACTTATTTTAGTTGAAAAAGTAATAACTCACATCCAACCGTCATTTAAAGTCAAAAGATTAAATGTTAAAATTTCATCAATATTGACCATTTTTTCAACGTTTGACTGGTCCGGGGTCATCGTTTTTCATCAGAAAATGGATTTTTTGGACTCTACCAAAAATGATTCAAAATGTCATTTGGATCGGGCCTCATGTTGAATAACCACTCTTTAAACCCTCACAGTGACCAAAATTCCCATTTTTACAGAGTTTTGCTTACTCAAAATCTTCAATTTTGACCAATTTCAGGCACAGAAATGACTTTAAACACACTTATTTTAGTTGAAAAAGTAATAACTGACATCCAACCGTCATTTAAAGTCAAAAGATTAAATGTTAAAATTTCATCAATATTGACCATTTTTTCAACGTTCGACTGGTCTGGGGTCATCGTTTTTCATCAGAAAATGGATTTTTTGGACTCTACCAAAAATGATTCAAAATGTCATTTGGATCAGGCCTCATGTTGAATAACCACTTTTTAAACCCTCACAGTGACCAAAACTGCCATTTTTACAGAGTTTTGCTTACTCAAAATCTTCAATTTTGACCAATTTCAGGCACAGAAATGACTTTAAACACACTTATTTTAGTTGAAAAAGTAATAACTCACATCCAACCGTCATTTAAAGTCAAAAGATTAAATGTTAAAATTTCATCAATATTGACCATTTTTTCAACGTTCGACTGGTCCGGGGTCATCGTTTTTCATCAGAAAATTGATTTTTTGGAATCTACCAAAAATGATTCAAAATGTCATTTGGATCGGGCCTCATGTTGAATAACCACTTTTTAAACCCTCACAGTGACCAAAATTGCCATTTTTGCAGAGTTTTGCTTACTCAAAATCTTCAATTTTGACCAATTTCAGGCACAGAAATGACTTTAAACACACTTATTTTAGTTGAAAAAGTAATAACTCACATCCAACCATCATTTAAAGTCAAAAGATTAAATGTTAAAATTTCATCAATATTGACCATTTTTTCAACGTTCGACTGGTCCGGGGTCATCGTTTTTCATCAGAAAATTGATTTTTTGGACTCTACAAAAAATGATTCAAAATGTCATTTTGATCGGGCCTCATGTTGAATAACCACTTTTTAAACCCTCACAGTGACCAAAACTGCCATTTTTACAGAGTTTTGCTTACTCAAAATCTTCAATTTTGACCAATTTCAGGCACAGAAATGACTTTAAACACACTTATTTTAGTTGAAAAAGTAATAACTCACATCCAACCGTCATTTAAAGTCAAAAGATTAAATATTAAAATTTCATCAATATTGACCATTTTTTCAACGTTCGACTGGTCCGGGGTCATCGTTTTTCATCAGAAAATTGATTTTTTGGACTCTACCAAAAATGATTCAAAATGTCATTTGGATCGGGCCTCATGTTGAATAACCACTTTTTAAACCCTCACAGTGACCAAAATTGCCATTTTTACAGAGTTTTGCTTACTCAAAATCTTCAATTTTGACCAATTTCAGGCACAGAAATGACTTTAAACACACTTATTTTAGTTGAAAAAGTAATAACTCACATCCAACCGTCATTTAAAGTCAAAACATTAAATGTTAAAATTTCATCAATATTGACCATTTTTTCAACGTTCGACTGGTCCGGGGTCATCGTTTTTCAGCAGAAAATGGATTTTTTGGACTCTACCAAAAATGATTCAAAATGTCATTTGGATCGGGCCTCATGTTGAATAACCACTTTTTAAACCCTCACAGTGACCAAAACTGCCATTTTTACAGAGTTTTGCTTACTCAAAATCTTCAATTTGGACCAATTTCAGGCACAGAAATGACTTTAAACACACTTATTTTAGTTGAAAAAGTAATAACTCACATCCAACCGTCATTTAAAGTCAAAAGATTAAATGTAAAAATTTCATCAATATTGACCATTTTTTCAACGTTCGACTGGTCCGGGGTCATCGTTTTTCATCAGAAAATTGATTTTTTGGACTCTACCAAAAATGATTCAAAATGTCATTTGGATCGGGCCTCATGTTGAATAACCACTTTTTAAACCCTCACAGTGACCAAAACTGCCATTTTTACAGAGTTTTGCTTACTCAAAATCTTCAATTTTGACCAATTTCAGGCACAGAAATGACTTTAAACACACTTATTTTAGTTGAAAAAGTAATAACTCACATCCAACCGTCATTTAAAGTCAAAAGATTAAATATTAAAATTTCATCAATATTGACCATTTTTTCAACGTTCGACTGGTCCGGGGTCATCGTTCTTCATCAGAAAATTGATTTTTTGGACTCTACCAAAAATGATTCAAAATGTCATTTGGATCAGGCCTCATGTTGAATAACCACTTTTTAAACCCTCACAGTGACCAAAACTGCAATTTTTACAGAGTTTTGCTTACTCAAAATCTTCAATTTTGACCAATTTCAGGCACAGTAATGACTTTAAACACACTTATTTTAGTTGAAAAAGTAATAACTCACATCCAACCGTCATTTAAAGTCAAAAGATTAAATATTAAAATGTCATCAATATTGGCCATTTTTTCAACGTTCGACTGGTCCAGGGTCATCGTTTTTCATCAGAAAATTGATTTTTTGGACTCTACCAAAAATGATTCAAAATGTCATTTGGATCGGGCCTCATGTTGAATAACCACTTTTTAAACCCTCACAGTGACCAAAATTGACATTTTTACAGAGTTTTGCTTACTCAAAATCTTCAATTTAGACCAATTTCAGGCACAGAAATGACTTTAAACACACTTATTTTAGTTGAAAAAGTAATAACTCACATCCAACCGTCATTTAAAGTCAAAAGATTAAATATTAAAATTTCATCAATATTGACCATTTTTTCAACGTTCGACTGGTCCGGGGTCATCGTTCTTCATCAGAAAATTGATTTTTTGGACTCTACCAAAAATGATTCAAAATGTTATTTGGATCGGGTCTCATGTTGAATAACCACTTTTTAAACCCTCACAGTGACCAAAATCGCCATTTTTACAGAGTTTTGCTTACTCAAAATCTTCAATTTTGACCAATTTCAGGCACAGAAATGACTTTAAACACACTTATTTTAGTTGAAAAAGTAATAACTCACATCCAACTGTCATTTAAAGTCAAAAGATTAAATGTTAAAATTTCATCAATATTGACCATTTTTTCAACGTTCGACTGGTCCGGGGTCATCGTTTTTCATCAGAAAATGGATTTTTTGGACTCTACCAAAAATGATTCAAAATGTCAGTTGGATCAGGCCTCATGTTGAATAACCACTTTTTAAACCCTCACAGTGACCAAAACTGCCATTTTTACAGAGTTTTGCTTACTCAAAATCTTCAATTTTGACCAATTTCAGGCACAGAAATGACTTTAAACACACTTATTTTAGTTGAAAAAGTAATAACTCACATCCAACCGTCATTTAAAGTCAAAAGATTAAATGTTAAAATTTCATCAATATTGACCATTTTTTCAACGTTCGACTGGTCCGGTGTCATCGTTTTTCATCAGAAAATTGATTTTTTGGACTCTACCAAAAATTATTCAAAATGTCATTTGGATCGGGCCTCATGTTGAATAACCACTTTTTAAACCCTCACAGTGACCAAAACTGCCATTTTTACAGAGTTTTGCTTACACAAAATCTTCAATTTTGACCAATTTCAGGCACAGAAATGACTTTAAACACACTTATTTTAGTTGAGAAAGTAATAACTCACATCCAACCGTCATTTAAAGTCAAAAGATTAAATGTTAAAATTTCATCAATATTGACCATTTTTTCAACGTTCGACTGGTCCGGGGTCATCGTTTTTCATCAGAAAATTGATTTTTTGGACTCTACCAAAAATGATTCAAAATGTCATTTGGATCGGGCCTCATGTTGAATAACCACTTTTTAAACCCTCACAGTGACCAAAATTGCCATTTTTACAGAGTTTTGCTTACTCAAAATCTTCAATTTTGACCAATTTCAGGCACAGAAATGACTTTAAACACACTTATTTTAGTTGAAAAAGTAATAACTCACATCCAACCGTCATTTAAAGTCAAAAGATTAAATGTTAAAATTTCATCAATATTGACCATTTTTTCAACGTTCGACTGGTCCGGGGTCATCGTTTTTCATCAGAAAATTGATTTTTTGGACTCTACCAAAAATGATTCAAAATGTCATTTGGATCGGGCCTCATGTTGAATAACCACTTTTTAAACCCTCACAGTGACCACAATTGCCATTTTTGCAGAGTTTTGCTTACTCAAAATCTTCAATTTTGACCAATTTCAGGCACAGAAATGACTTTAAACACACTTATTTTAGTTGAAAAAGTAATAACTCACATCCAACCGTCATTTAAAGTCAAAAGATTAAATATTAAAATTTCATCAATATTGACCATTTTTTCAACGTTCGACTGGTCCGGGGTCATCGTTTTTCATCAGAAAATTGATTTTTTGGACTCTACCAAAAATGATTCAAAATGTCATTTGGATCGGGCCTCATGTTGAATAACCACTTTTTAAACCCTCACAGTGACCAAAATTGCCATTTTTACAGAGTTTTGCTTACTCAAAATCTTCAATTTTGACCAATTTCAGGCACAGAAATGACTTTAAACACACTTATTTTAGTTGAAAAAGTAATAACTCACATCCAACTGTCATTTAAAGTCAAAAGATTAAATGTTAAAATTTCATCAATATTGACCATTTTTTCAACGTTCGACTGGTCCGGGGTCATCGTTTTTCATCAGAAAATGGATTTTTTGGACTCTACCAAAAATGATTCAAAATGTCAGTTGGATCAGGCCTCATGTTGAATAACCACTTTTTAAACCCTCACAGTGACCAAAACTGCCATTTTTACAGAGTTTTGCTTACTCAAAATCTTCAATTTTGACCAATTTCAGGCACAGAAATGACTTTAAACACACTTATTTTAGTTGAAAAAGTAATAACTCACATCCAACCGTCATTTAAAGTCAAAAGATTAAATGTTAAAATTTCATCAATATTGACCATTTTTTCAACGTTCGACTGGTCCGGGGTCATCGTTTTTCATCAGAAAATTGATTTTTTGGACTCTACCAAAAATGATTCAAAATGTCATTTGGATCGGGCCTCATGTTGAATAACCACTTTTTAAACCCTCACAGTGACCAAAACTGCCATTTTTACAGAGTTTTGCTTACTCAAAATCTTCAATTTTGACCAATTTCAGGCACAGAAATGACTTTAAACACACTTATTTTAGTTGAGAAAGTAATAACTCACATCCAACCGTCATTTAAAGTCAAAAGATTAAATGTTAAAATTTCATCAATATTGACCATTTTTTCAACGTTCGACTGGTCCGGGGTCATCGTTTTTCATCAGAAAATTGATTTTTTGGACTCTACCAAAAATGATTCAAAATGTCATTTGGATCGGGCCTCATGTTGAATAACCACTTTTTAAACCCTCACAGTGACCAAAATTGCCATTTTTACAGAGTTTTGCTTACTCAAAATCTTCAATTTTGACCAATTTCAGGCACAGAAATGACTTTAAACACACTTATTTTAGTTGAAAAAGTAATAACTCACATCCAACCGTCATTTAAAGTCAAAAGATTAAATGTTAAAATTTCATCAATATTGACCATTTTTTCAACGTTCGACTGGTCCGGGGTCATCGTTTTTCATCAGAAAATTGATTTTTTGGACTCTACCAAAAATGATTCAAAATGTCATTTGGATCGGGCCTCATGTTGAATAACCACTTTTTAAACCCTCACAGTGACCACAATTGCCATTTTTGCAGAGTTTTGCTTACTCAAAATCTTCAATTTTGACCAATTTCAGGCACAGAAATGACTTTAAACACACTTATTTTAGTTGAAAAAGTAATAACTCACATCCAACCGTCATTTAAAGTCAAAAGATTAAATATTAAAATTTCATCAATATTGACCATTTTTTCAACGTTCGACTGGTCCGGGGTCATCGTTTTTCATCAGAAAATTGATTTTTTGGACTCTACCAAAAATGATTCAAAATGTCATTTGGATCGGGCCTCATGTTGAATAACCACTTTTTAAACCCTCACAGTGACCAAAATTGCCATTTTTACAGAGTTTTGCTTACTCAAAATCTTCAATTTTGACCAATTTCAGGCACAGAAATGACTTTAAACACACTTATTTTAGTTGAAAAAGTAATAACTCACATCCAACCGTCATTTAAAGTCAAAACATTAAATGTTAAAATTTCATCAATATTGACCATTTTTTCAACGTTCGACTGGTCCGGGGTCATCGTTCTTCATCAGAAAATTGATTTTTTGGACTCTACCAAAAATGATTCAAAATGTCATTTGGATCGGGTCTCATGTTGAATAACCACTTTTTAAACCCTCACAGTGACCAAAATTGCCATTTTTACAGAGTTTTGC
Source organism: Lissotriton vulgaris (assembly GCF_964263255.1). Taxonomy (NCBI): domain Eukaryota; kingdom Metazoa; phylum Chordata; class Amphibia; order Caudata; family Salamandridae; genus Lissotriton; species Lissotriton vulgaris. Next base: position 100,387 of record NW_028250342.1, on the reverse strand, counting down.
TTACTCAAAATCTTCAATTTTGACCAATTTCAGGCACAGAAATGACTTTAAACACACTTATTTTAGTTGAAAAAGTAATAACTCACATCCAACCGTCATTTAAAGTCAAAAGATTAAATGTTAAAATTTCATCAATATTGACCATTTTTTCAACGTTTGACTGGTCCGGGGTCATCGTTTTTCATCAGAAAATGGATTTTTTGGACTCTACCAAAAATGATTCAAAATGTCATTTGGATCAGGCCTCATGTTGAATAACCACTTTTTAAACCCTCACAGTGTCCAAAATTGCCATTTTTAGAGAGTTTTGCTTACTCAAAATCTTCAATTTTGACCAATTTCAGGCACAGAAATGACTTTAAACACACTTATTTTAGTTGAAAAAGTAATAACTCACATCCAACCGTCATTTAAAGTCAAAAGATTAAATGTTAAAATTTCATCAATATTGACCATTTTTTCAACGTTTGACTGGTCCGGGGTCATCGTTTTTCATCAGAAAATGGATTTTTTGGACTCTACCAAAAATGATTCAAAATGTCATTTGGATCAGGCCTCATGTTGAATAACCACTTTTTAAACCCTCACAGTGTCCAAAATTGCCATTTTTAGAGAGTTTTGCTTACTCAAAATCTTCAATTTTGACCAATTTCAGGCACAGAAATGACTTTAAACACACTTATTTTAGTTGAAAAAGTAATAACTCACATCCAACCGTCATTTAAAGTCAAAAGATTAAATGTTAAAATTTCATCAATATTGACCATTTTTTCAACGTTCGACTGGTCCGGGGTCATCGTTTTTCATCAGAAAATGGATTTTTTGGACTCTACCAAAAATGATTCAAAATGTCAGTTGGATCAGGCCTCATGTTGAATAACCACTTTTTAAACCCTCACAGTGACCAAAACTGCAATTTTTACAGAGTTTTGCTTACTCAAAATCTTCAATTTTGACCAATTTCAGGCACAGTAATGACTTTAAACACACTTATTTTAGTTGAAAAAGTAATAACTCACATCCAACCGTCATTTAAAGTCAAAAGATTAAATATTAAAATGTCATCAATATTGGCCATTTTTTCAACGTTCGACTGGTCCAGGGTCATCGTTTTTCATCAGAAAATTGATTTTTTGGACTCTACCAAAAATGATTCAAAATGTCATTTGGATCGGGCCTCATGTTGAATAACCACTTTTTAAACCCTCACAGTGACCAAAATTGACATTTTTACAGAGTTTTGCTTACTCAAAATCTTCAATTTAGACCAATTTCAGGCACAGAAATGACTTTAAACACACTTATTTTAGTTGAAAAAGTAATAACTCACATCCAACCGTCATTTAAAGTCAAAAGATTAAATATTAAAATTTCATCAATATTGACCATTTTTTCAACGTTCGACTGGTCCGGGGTCATCGTTCTTCATCAGAAAATTGATTTTTTGGACTCTACCAAAAATGATTCAAAATGTTATTTGGATCGGGTCTCATGTTGAATAACCACTTTTTAAACCCTCACAGTGACCAAAATCGCCATTTTTACAGAGTTTTGCTTACTCAAAATCTTCAATTTTGACCAATTTCAGGCACAGAAATGACTTTAAACACACTTATTTTAGTTGAAAAAGTAATAACTCACATCCAACTGTCATTTAAAGTCAAAAGATTAAATGTTAAAATTTCATCAATATTGACCATTTTTTCAACGTTCGACTGGTCCGGGGTCATCGTTTTTCATCAGAAAATGGATTTTTTGGACTCTACCAAAAATGATTCAAAATGTCAGTTGGATCAGGCCTCATGTTGAATAACCACTTTTTAAACCCTCACAGTGACGAAAACTGCCATTTTTACAGAGTTTTGCTTACTCAAAATCTTCAATTTTGACCAATTTCAGGCACAGAAATGACTTTAAACACACTTATTTTAGTTGAAAAAGTAATAACTCACATCCAACCGTCATTTAAAGTCAAAAGATTAAATGTTAAAATTTCATCAATATTGACCATTTTTTCAACGTTCGACTGGTCCGGGGTCATCGTTTTTCATCAGAAAATTGATTTTTTGGACTCTACCAAAAATGATTCAAAATGTCATTTGGATCGGGCCTCATGTTGAATAACCACTTTTTAAACCCTCACAGTGACCAAAACTGCCATTTTTACAGAGTTTTGCTTACTCAAAATCTTCAATTTTGACCAATTTCAGGCACAGAAATGACTTTAAACACACTTATTTTAGTTGAGAAAGTAATAACTCACATCCAACCGTCATTTAAAGTCAAAAGATTAAATGTTAAAATGTCATCAATATTGACCATTTTTTCAACGTTCGACTGGTCCGGGGTCATCGTTTTTCATCAGAAAATTGATTTTTTGGACTCTACCAAAAATGATTCAAAATGTCATTTGGATCGGGCCTCATGTTGAATAACCACTTTTTAAACCCTCACAGTGACCAAAATTGCCATTTTTACAGAGTTTTGCTTACTCAAAATCTTCAATTTTGACCAATTTCAGGCACAGAAATGACTTTAAACACACTTATTTTAGTTGAAAAAGTAATAACTCACATCCAACCGTCATTTAAAGTCAAAAGATTAAATGTTAAAATTTCATCAATATTGACCATTTTTTCAACGTTCGACTGGTCCGGGGTCATCGTTTTTCATCAGAAAATTGATTTTTTGGACTCTACCAAAAATGATTCAAAATGTCATTTGGATCGGGCCTCATGTTGAATAACCACTTTTTAAACCCTCACAGTGACCACAATTGCCATTTTTGCAGAGTTTTGCTTACTCAAAATCTTCAATTTTGACCAATTTCAGGCACAGAAATGACTTTAAACACACTTATTTTAGTTGAAAAAGTAATAACTCACATCCAACCGTCATTTAAAGTCAAAAGATTAAATGTTAAAATTTCATCAATATTGACCATTTTTTCAACGTTCGACTGGTCCGGGGTCATCGTTTTTCATCAGAAAATTGATTTTTTGGACTCTACCAAAAATGATTCAAAATGTCATTTGGATCGGGCCTCATGTTGAATAACCACTTTTTAAACCCTCACAGTGACCAAAATTGCCATTTTTGCAGAGTTTTGCTTACTCAAAATCTTCAATTTTGACCAATTTCAGGCACAGAAATGACTTTAAACACACTTATTTTAGTTGAAAAAGTAATAACTCACATCCAACCGTCATTTAAAGTCAAAAGATTAAATGTTAAAATTTCATCAATATTGACCATTTTTTCAACGTTCGACTGGTCCGGGGTCATCGTTTTTCATCAGAAAATTGATTTTTTGGACTCTACCAAAAATGATTCAAAATGTCATTTGGATTGGGCCTCATGTTGAATAACCACTTTTTAAACCCTCACAGTGACCAAAATTGCCATTTTTACAGAGTTTTGCTTACTCAAAATCTTCAATTTTGACCAATTTCAGGCACAGAAATGACTTTAAACACACTTATTTTAGTTGAAAAAGTAATAACTCACATCCAACCGTCATTTAAAGTCAAAAGATTAAATGTTAAAATTTCATCAATATTGACCATTTTTTCAACGTTTGACTGGTCCGGGGTCATCGTTTTTCATCAGAAAATTGATTTTTTGGACTCTACCAAAAATGATTCAAAATGTCATTTGGATCGGGCCTCATGTTGAATAACCACTTTTTAAACCCTCGTAGTGACCAAAATTGCCATTTTTACAGAGTTTTGCTTACTCAAAATCTTCAATTTTGACCAATTTCAGGCTTAGAAATGACTTTAAACACACTTATTTTAGTTGAAAAAGTAATAACTCACATCCAACCGTCATTTAAAGTCAAAAGATTAAATGTTAAAATTTCATCAATATTGACCATTTTTTCAACGTTCGACTGGTCCGGGGTCATCGTTTTTCATCAGAAAATGGATTTTTTGGACTCTACCAAAAATGATTCAAAATGTCATTTGGATCAGGCCTCATGTTGAATAACCACTTTTTAAACCCTCACAGTGACCAAAATTGCCATTTTTACAGAGTTTTGCTTACTCAAAATCTTCAATTTTGACCAATTTCAGGCACAGAAATGACTTTAAACACACTTATTTTAGTTGAAAAAGTAATAACTCACATCCAACCGTCATTTAAAGTCAAAAGATTAAATGTTAAAATTTCATCAATATTGACCATTTTTTCAACGTTCGACTGGTCCGGGGTCATCGTTTTTCATCAGAAAATTGATTTTTTGGACTCTACCAAAAATGATTCAAAATGTCATTTGGATCGGGCCTCATGTTGAATGACCACTTTTTAAACCCTCACAGTGACCAAAATTGCCATTTTTACAGAGTTTTGCTTACTCAAAATCTTCAATTTTGACCAATTTCAGGCACAGAAATGACTTTAAACACACTTATTTTAGTTGAAAAAGTAATAACTCACATCCAGCCGTCATTTAAAGTCAAAAGATTAAATGTTAAACTTTCATCAATATTGACCATTTTTTGAACGTTCGACTGGTCCGGGGTCATCGTTTTTCATCAGAAAATTGATTTTTTGGACTCTACCAAAAATGATTCAAAATGTCATTTGGATCGGGCCTCATGTTGAATAACCACTTTTTAAACCCTCACAGTGACCAAAATTGCCATTTTTACAGAGTTTTGCTTACCTAAAATCTTCAATTTTGACCAATTTCAGGCACAGAAATGACTTTAAACACACTTATTGTAGTTGAAAAAGTAATAACTCACATCCAACCGTCATTTAAAGTCAAAAGATTAAATGTTAAAATTTCGTCAATATTGACCATTTTTTCAACGTTCGACTGGTCCGGGGTCATCGTTTTTCATCAGAAAATGGATTTTTTGGACTCTACCAAAAATGATTCAAAATGTCATTTGGATCAGGCCTCATGTTGAATAACCACTTTTTAAACCCTCACAGTGACCAAAACTGCCATTTTTACAGAGTTTTGCTTATTCAAAATCTTCAATTTTGACCAATTTCAGGCACAGAAATGACTTTAAACACACTTATTTTAGTTGAAAAAGTAATAACTCACATCCAACCGTCATTTAAAGTCAAAAGATTAAATGTTAAAATTTCATCAATATTGACCATTTTTTCAACGTTCGACTGGTCCGGGGTCATCGTTTTTCATCAGAAAATTGATTTTTTGGACTCTACCAAAAATGATTCAAAATGTCATTTGGATCGGGCCTCATGTTGAATAACCACTTTTTAAACCCTCACAGTGACCAAAACTGCCATTTTTACAGAGTTTTGCTTACTCAAAATCTTCAATTTTGACCAATTTTAGGCACAGAAATGACTTTAAACACACTTATTTTAGTTGAAAAAGTAATAACTCACATCCAACCGTCATTTAAAGTCAAATGATTAAATGTTAAAATTTCATCAATATTGACCATTTTTTCAACGTTCGACTGGTCCGGGGTCATCGTTTTTCATCAGAAAATGGATTTTTTGGACTCTACCAAAAATGATTCAAAATGTCATTTGGATCAGGCCTCATGTTGAATAACTACTTTTTAAACCCTCACAGTGACCAAAACTGCCATTTTTACAGAGTTTTGCTTACTCAAAATCTTCAATTTTGACCAATTTCAGGCACAGAAATGACTTTAAACACACTTATTTTAGTTGAAAAGTAATAACTCACATCCAACCGTCATTTAAAGTCAAAAGATTAAATGTTACAATTTCATCAATATTGACCATTTTTTCAACGTTGGACTGGTCCGGGGTCATCGTTTTTCATCAGAAAATTGATTTTTTGGACTCTACCAAAAATGATTCAAAATGTCATTGGATCGGGCCTCATGTTGAATAACCACTTTTTAAACCCTCACAGTGACCAAAACTGCAATTTTTACAGAGTTTTGCTTACTCAAAATCTTCAATTTTGACCAATTTCAGGCACAGAAATGACTTTAAACACACTTATTTTACTTGAAAAAGTAATAACTCACATCCAACCGTCATTTAAAGTCAAAAGATTAAATATTAAAATTTCATCAATATTGACCATTTTTTCAACGTTCGACTGGTCCGGGGTCATCGTTTTTCATCAGAAAATTGATTTTTTGGACTCTACCAAAAATGATTCAAAATGTCATTTGGATCGGGCCTCATGTTGAATGACCACTTTTTAAACCCTCACAGTGACCAAAATTGCCATTTTTACAGAGTTTTGCTTACTCAAAATCTTCAATTTTGACCAATTTCAGGCACAGAAATGACTTTAAACACACTTATTTTAGTTGAAAAAGTAATAACTCACATCCAGCCGTCATTTAAAGTCAAAAGATTAAATGTTAAACTTTCATCAATATTGACCATTTTTTGAACGTTCGACTGGTCCGGGGTCATCGTTTTTCATCAGAAAATTGATTTTTTGGACTCTACCAAAAATGATTCAAAATGTCATTTGGATCGGGCCTCATGTTGAATAACCACTTTTTAAACCCTCACAGTGACCAAAATTGCCATTTTTACAGAGTTTTGCTTACCTAAAATCTTCAATTTTGACCAATTTCAGGCACAGAAATGACTTTAAACACACTTATTGTAGTTGAAAAAGTAATAACTCACATCCAACCGTCATTTAAAGTCAAAAGATTAAATGTTAAAATTTCGTCAATATTGACCATTTTTTCAACGTTCGACTGGTCCGGGGTCATCGTTTTTCATCAGAAAATGGAATTTTTGGACTCTACCAAAAATGATTCAAAATGTCATTTGGATCAGGCCTCATGTTGAATAACCACTTTTTAAACCCTCACAGTGACCAAAACTGCCATTTTTACAGAGTTTTGCTTACTCAAAATCTTCAATTTTGACCAATTTCAGGCACAGAAATGACTTTAAACACACTTATTTTAGTTGAAAAAGTAATAACTCACATCCAACCGTCATTTAAAGTCAAAAGATTAAATGTTAAAATTTCATCAATATTGACCATTTTTTCAACGTTCGACTGGTCCGGGGTCATCGTTTTTCATCAGAAAATTGATTTTTTGGACTCTACCAAAAATGATTCAAAATGTCATTTGGATCGGGCCTCATGTTGAATAACCACTTTTTAAACCCTCACAGTGACCAAAACTGCCATTTTTACAGAGTTTTGCTTACTCAAAATCTTCAATTTTGACCAATTTCAGGCACAGAAATGACTTTAAACACACTTATTTTAGTTGAAAAAGTAATAACTCACATCCAACCGTCATTTAAAGTCAAATGATTAAATGTTAAAATTTCATCAATATTGACCATTTTTTCAACGTTCGACTGGTCCGGGGTCATCGTTTTTCATCAGAAAATGGATTTTTTGGACTCTACCAAAAATGATTCAAAATGTCATTTGGATCAGGCCTCATGTTGAATAACCACTTTTTAAACCCTCACAGTGACCAAAACTGCAATTTTTACAGAGTTTTGCTTACTCAAAATCTTCAATTTTGACCAATTTCAGGCACAGAAATGACTTTAAACACACTTATTTTAGTTGAAAAAGTAATAACTCACATCCAACCGTCATTTAAAGTCAAAAGATTAAATATTAAAATTTCATCAATATTGACCATTTTTTCAACGTTCGACTGGTCCGGGGTCATCGTTTTTCATCAGAAAATTGATTTTTTGGACTCTACCAAAAATGATTCAAAATGTCATTTGGATCGGGCCTCATGTTGAATAACCACTTTTTAAACCCTCACAGTGACCAAAATTCCCATTTTTACAGAGATTTGCTTACTCAAAATCTTCAATTTAGAACAATTTCAGGCACAGAAATGACTTTAAACACACTTATTTTAGTTGAAAAAGTCATAACTCACATCCAACCATCATTTAAAGTCAAAAGATTAAATGTTAACATTTCATCAATATTGACCATTTTTTCAACGTTCGACTGGTCCGGGGTCATCGTTTTTCATCAGAAAATGGATTTTTTGGACTCTACCAAAAATGATTCAAAATGTCATTTGGATCGGGCCTCATGTTGAATAACCACTTTTTAAACCCTCACAGTGACCAAAATTGCCATTTTTACAGAGTTTTGCTTACTCAAAATCTTCAATTTTGACCAATTTCAGGCACAGAAATGACTTTAAACACACTTATTGTAGTTGAAAAAGTAATAACACACATCCAACCGTCATTTAAAGTCAAAAGATTAAATGTTAAACTTTCATCAATATTGACCATTTTTTGAACGTTCGACTGGTCCGGGGTCATCGTTTTTCATCAGAAAATTGATTTTTTGGACTCTACCAAAAATGATTCAAAATGTCATTTGGATCGGGCCTCATGTTGAATAACCACTTTTTAAACCCTTACAGTGACCAAAATTGACATTTTTACAGAGTTTTGCTTACCTAAAATCTTCAATTTTGACCAATTTCAGGCACAGAAATGACTTTAAACACACTTATTTTAGTTGAAAAAGTAATAACTCACATCCAACCGTCATTTAAAGTCAAAAGATTAAATATTAAAATTTCATCAATATTGACCAATTTTTTTCAACGTTCGACTGGTCCGGGGTCATCGTTCTTCATCAGAAAATTGATTTTTTGGACTCTACCAAAAATGATTCAAAATGTTATTTGGATCGGGTCTCATGTTGAATAACCACTTTTTAAACCCTCACAGTGACCAAAATCGCCATTTTTACAGAGTTTTGCTTACTCAAAATCTTCAATTTTGACCAATTTCAGGCACAGAAATGACTTTAAACACACTTATTTTAGTTGAAAAAGTAATAACTCACATCCAACCGTCATTTAAAGTCAAAAGATTAAATATTAAAATTTCATCAATATTGACCATTTTTTCAATGTTCGACTGGTCCGGGGTCATCGTTTTTCATCAGAAAATTGATTTTTTGGACTCTACCAAAAATGATTCAAAATGTCATTTGGATCGGGCCTCATGTTGAATAACCACTTTTTAAACCCTCACAGTGACCAAAATTGCCATTTTTACTGAGTTTTGCTTACTCAAAATCTTCAATTTTGACCAATTTCAGGCACAGAAATGACTTTAAACACACTTATTTTAGTTGAAAAAGTAATAACTCACATCCAACCGTCATTTAAAGTCAAAAGATTAAATGTTAAAATTTCATCAATATTGACCATTTTTTCAACGTTCGACTGGTCCGGGGTCATCGTTTTTCATCAGAAAATTGATTTTTTGGACTCTACCAAAAATGATTCAAAATGTCATTTGGATCGGGCCTCATGTTGAATAACCACTTTTTAAACCCTCACAGTGACCACAATTGCCATTTTTGCAGAGTTTTGCTTACTCAAAATCTTCAATTTTGACCAATTTCAGGCACAGAAATGACTTTAAACACACTTATTTTAGTTGAAAAAGTAATAACTCACATCCAACCGTCATTTAAAGTCAAAAGATTAAATGTTAAAATTTCATCAATATTGACCATTTTTTCAACGTTCGACTGGTCCGGGGTCATCGTTTTTCATCAGAAAATTGATTTTTTGGACTCTACCAAAAATGATTCAAAATGTCATTTGGATCGGGCCTCATGTTGAATAACCACTTTTTAAACCCTCACAGTGACCAAAATTGCCATTTTTGCAGAGTTTTGCTTACTCAAAATCTTCAATTTTGACCAATTTCAGGCACAGAAATGACTTTAAACACACTTATTTTAGTTGAAAAAGTAATAACTCACATCCAACCGTCATTTAAAGTCAAAAGATTAAATGTTAAAATTTTATCAATATTGACCATTTTTTCAACGTTCGACTGGTCCGGGGTCATCGTTTTTCATCAGAAAATTGATTTTTTGGACTCTACCAAAAATGATTCAAAATGTCATTTGGATCGGGCCTCATGTTGAATAACCACTTTTTAAACCCTCACAGTGACCAAAATTGCCATTTTTACAGAGTTTTGCTTACTCAAAATCTTCAATTTTGACCAATTTCAGGCACAGAAATGACTTTAAACACACTTATTTTAGTTGAAAAAGTAATAACTCACATCCAACCGTCATTTAAAGTCAAAAGATTAAATGTTAAAATTTCCTCAATATTGACCATTTTTTCAACGTTCGACTGGTCCGGGGTCATCGTTTTTCATCAGAAAATTGATTTTTTGGACTCTACCAAAAATGATTCAAAATGTCATTTGGATCGGGCCTCATGTTGAATAACCACTTTTTAAACCCTCGTAGTGACCAAAATTGCCATTTTTACAGAGTTTTGCTTACTCAAAATCTTCAATTTTGACCAATTTCAGGCTTAGAAATGACTTTAAACACACTTATTTTAGTTGAAAAAGTAATAACTCACATCCAACTGTCATTTAAAGTCAAAAGATTAAATGTTAAAATTTCATCAATATTGACCATTTTTTCAACGTTCGACTGGTCCGGGGTCATCGTTTTTCATCAGAAAATGGATTTTTTGGACTCTACCAAAAATGATTCAAAATGTCATTTGGATCAGGCCTCATGTTGAATAACCACTTTTTAAACCCTCACAGTGACCAAAATTGCCATTTTTACAGAGTTTTGCTTACTCAAAATCTTCAATTTTGACCAATTTCAGGCACAGAAATGACTTTAAACACACTTATTTTAGTTGAAAAAGTAATAACTCACATCCAACCAGCATTTAAAGTCAAAAGATTAAATGTTAAAATTTCATCAATATTGACCATTTTTTCAACGTTCGACTGGTCCGGGGTCATCGTTTTTCATCAGAAAATTGATTTTTTGGACTCTACCAAAAATGATTCAAAATGTCATTTGGATCGGGCCTCATGTTGAATAACCACTTTTTAAACCCTCACAGTGACCAAAATTGCCATTTTTGCAGAGTTTTGCTTACTCAAAATCTTCAATTTTGACCAATTTCAGGCACAGAAATGACTTTAAACACACTTATTTTAGTTGAAAAAGTAATAACTCACATCCAACCGTCATTTAAAGTCAAAAGATTAAATGTTAAAATTTCATCAATATTGACCATTTTTTCAACGTTCGACTGGTCGACTGGTCATCGTTTTTCATCAAAAAATTTCATCAATATTGACCATTTTTTCAACGTTCGACTGGTCATCGTTTTTCATCAGAAAATTGATTTTTTGGACTCTACCAAAAATGATTCAAAATGTCATTTGGATCAGGCCTCATGTTGAATAACCACTTTTTAAACCCTCACAGTGACCAAAACTGCCATTTTTACAGAGTTTTCCTTACTCAAATTCTTCAATTTTGACCAATTTCAGGCACAGAAATGACTTTAAACACACTTATTTTAGTTGAAAAAGTAATAACTCACATCCAACCGTCATTTAAAGTGAAAAGATTAAATATTAAAATTTCATCAATATTGACCATTTTTTCAACGTTCGACTGGTCCGGGGTCATCGTTTTTCATCAGAAAATTGATTTTTTGGACTCTACCAAAAATGATTCAAAATGTCATTTGGATCGGGCCTCATGTTGAATAACCACTTTTTAAACCCTCACAGTGACCAAAATTGCCATTTTTACAGAGTTTTGCTTACTCAAAATCTTCAATTTTGACCAATTTCAGGCACAGAAATGACTTTAAACACACTTATTTTAGTTGAAAAAGTAATAACTCACATCCAACCGTCATTTAAAGTCAAAAGATTAAATGTTAAAATTTCATCAATATTGACCATTTTTTCAACGTTTGACTGGTCCGGGGTCATCGTTTTTCATCAGAAAATGGATTTTTTGGACTCTACCAAAAATGATTCAAAATGTCATTTGGATCGGGCCTCATGTTGAATAACCACTCTTTAAACCCTCACAGTGACCAAAATTCCCATTTTTACAGAGTTTTGCTTACTCAAAATCTTCAATTTTGACCAATTTCAGGCACAGAAATGACTTTAAACACACTTATTTTAGTTGAAAAAGTAATAACTGACATCCAACCGTCATTTAAAGTCAAAAGATTAAATGTTAAAATTTCATCAATATTGACCATTTTTTCAACGTTCGACTGGTCTGGGGTCATCGTTTTTCATCAGAAAATGGATTTTTTGGACTCTACCAAAAATGATTCAAAATGTCATTTGGATCAGGCCTCATGTTGAATAACCACTTTTTAAACCCTCACAGTGACCAAAACTGCCATTTTTACAGAGTTTTGCTTACTCAAAATCTTCAATTTTGACCAATTTCAGGCACAGAAATGACTTTAAACACACTTATTTTAGTTGAAAAAGTAATAACTCACATCCAACCGTCATTTAAAGTCAAAAGATTAAATGTTAAAATTTCATCAATATTGACCATTTTTTCAACGTTCGACTGGTCCGGGGTCATCGTTTTTCATCAGAAAATTGATTTTTTGGAATCTACCAAAAATGATTCAAAATGTCATTTGGATCGGGCCTCATGTTGAATAACCACTTTTTAAACCCTCACAGTGACCAAAATTGCCATTTTTGCAGAGTTTTGCTTACTCAAAATCTTCAATTTTGACCAATTTCAGGCACAGAAATGACTTTAAACACACTTATTTTAGTTGAAAAAGTAATAACTCACATCCAACCATCATTTAAAGTCAAAAGATTAAATGTTAAAATTTCATCAATATTGACCATTTTTTCAACGTTCGACTGGTCCGGGGTCATCGTTTTTCATCAGAAAATTGATTTTTTGGACTCTACAAAAAATGATTCAAAATGTCATTTTGATCGGGCCTCATGTTGAATAACCACTTTTTAAACCCTCACAGTGACCAAAACTGCCATTTTTACAGAGTTTTGCTTACTCAAAATCTTCAATTTTGACCAATTTCAGGCACAGAAATGACTTTAAACACACTTATTTTAGTTGAAAAAGTAATAACTCACATCCAACCGTCATTTAAAGTCAAAAGATTAAATATTAAAATTTCATCAATATTGACCATTTTTTCAACGTTCGACTGGTCCGGGGTCATCGTTTTTCATCAGAAAATTGATTTTTTGGACTCTACCAAAAATGATTCAAAATGTCATTTGGATCGGGCCTCATGTTGAATAACCACTTTTTAAACCCTCACAGTGACCAAAATTGCCATTTTTACAGAGTTTTGCTTACTCAAAATCTTCAATTTTGACCAATTTCAGGCACAGAAATGACTTTAAACACACTTATTTTAGTTGAAAAAGTAATAACTCACATCCAACCGTCATTTAAAGTCAAAACATTAAATGTTAAAATTTCATCAATATTGACCATTTTTTCAACGTTCGACTGGTCCGGGGTCATCGTTTTTCAGCAGAAAATGGATTTTTTGGACTCTACCAAAAATGATTCAAAATGTCATTTGGATCGGGCCTCATGTTGAATAACCACTTTTTAAACCCTCACAGTGACCAAAACTGCCATTTTTACAGAGTTTTGCTTACTCAAAATCTTCAATTTGGACCAATTTCAGGCACAGAAATGACTTTAAACACACTTATTTTAGTTGAAAAAGTAATAACTCACATCCAACCGTCATTTAAAGTCAAAAGATTAAATGTTAAAATTTCATCAATATTGACCATTTTTTCAACGTTCGACTGGTCCGGGGTCATCGTTTTTCATCAGAAAATTGATTTTTTGGACTCTACCAAAAATGATTCAAAATGTCATTTGGATCGGGCCTCATGTTGAATAACCACTTTTTAAACCCTCACAGTGACCAAAACTGCCATTTTTACAGAGTTTTGCTTACTCAAAATCTTCAATTTTGACCAATTTCAGGCACAGAAATGACTTTAAACACACTTATTTTAGTTGAAAAAGTAATAACTCACATCCAACCGTCATTTAAAGTCAAAAGATTAAATATTAAAATTTCATCAATATTGACCATTTTTTCAACGTTCGACTGGTCCGGGGTCATCGTTCTTCATCAGAAAATTGATTTTTTGGACTCTACCAAAAATGATTCAAAATGTCATTTGGATCGGGTCTCATGTTGAATAACCACTTTTTAAACCCTCACAGTGACCAAAATTGCCATTTTTACAGAGTTTTGCTTACTCAAAATCTTCAATTTTGACCAATTTCAGGCACAGAAATGACTTTAAACACACTTATTTTAGTTGAAAAAGTAATAACTCACATCCAACCGTCATTTAAAGTCAAAAGATTAAATGTTAAAATTTCATCAATATTGACCATTTTTTCAACGTTTGACTGGTCCGGGGTCATCTTTTTTCATCAGAAAATGGATTTTTTGGACTCTACCAAAAATGATTCAAAATGTCATTTGGATCAGGCCTCATGTTGAATAACCACTTTTTAAACCCTCACAGTGTCCAAAATTGCCATTTTTAGAGAGTTTTGCTTACTCAAAATCTTCAATTTTGACCAATTTCAGGCACAGAAATGACTTTAAACACACTTATTTTAGTTGAAAAAGTAATAACTCACATCCAACCGTCATTTAAAGTCAAAAGATTAAATGTTAAAATTTCATCAATATTGACCATTTTTTCAACGTTCGACTGGTCCGGGGTCATCGTTTTTCATCAGAAAATGGATTTTTTGGACTCTACCAAAAATGATTCAAAATGTCAGTTGGATCAGGCCTCATGTTGAATAACCACTTTTTAAACCCTCACAGTGACCAAAACTGCAATTTTTACAGAGTTTTGCTTACTCAAAATCTTCAATTTTGACCAATTTCAGGCACAGTAATGACTTTAAACACACTTATTTTAGTTGAAAAAGTAATAACTCACATCCAACCGTCATTTAAAGTCAAAAGATTAAATATTAAAATGTCATCAATATTGACCATTTTTTCAACGTTCGACTGGTCCAGGGTCATCGTTTTTCATCAGAAAATTTATTTTTTGGACTCTACCAAAAATGATTCAAAATGTCATTTGGATCGGGCCTCATGTTGAATAACCACTTTTTAAACCCTCACAGTGACCAAAATTGACATTTTTACAGAGTTTTGCTTACTCAAAATCTTCAATTTAGACCAATTTCAGGCACAGAAATGACTTTAAACACACTTATTTTAGTTGAAAAAGTAATAACTCACATCCAACCGTCATTTAAAGTCAAAAGATTAAATATTAAAATTTCATCAATATTGACCATTTTTTCAACGTTCGACTGGTCCGGGGTCATCGTTCTTCATCAGAAAATTGATTTTTTGGACTCTACCAAAAATGATTCAAAATGTTATTTGGATCGGGTCTCATGTTGAATAACCACTTTTTAAACCCTCACAGTGACCAAAATCGCCATTTTTACAGAGTTTTGCTTACTCAAAATCTTCAATTTTGACCAATTTCAGGCACAGAAATGACTTTAAACACACTTATTTTAGTTGAAAAAGTAATAACTCACATCCAACCGTCATTTAAAGTCAAAAGATTAAATATTAAAATTTCATCAATATTGACCATTTTTTCAATGTTCGACTGGTCCGGGGTCATCGTTTTTCATCAGAAAATTGATTTTTTGGACTCTACCAAAAATGATTCAAAATGTCATTTGGATCGGGCCTCATGTTGAATAACCACTTTTTAAACCCTCACAGTGACCAAAATTGCCATTTTTACTGAGTTTTGCTTACTCAAAATCTTCAATTTTGACCAATTTCAGGCACAGAAATGACTTTAAACACACTTATTTTAGTTGAAAAAGTAATAACTCACATCCAACCGTCATTTAAAGTCAAAAGATTAAATGTTAAAATTTCATCAATATTGACCATTTTTTCAACGTTCGACTGGTCCGGGGTCATCGTTTTTCATCAGAAAATTGATTTTTTGGACTCTACCAAAAATGATTCAAAATGTCATTTGGATCGGGCCTCATGTTGAATAACCACTTTTTAAACCCTCACAGTGACCACAATTGCCATTTTTGCAGAGTTTTGCTTACTCAAAATCTTCAATTTTGACCAATTTCAGGCACAGAAATGACTTTAAACACACTTATTTTAGTTGAAAAAGTAATAACTCACATCCAACCGTCATTTAAAGTCAAAAGATTAAATGTTAAAATTTCATCAATATTGACCATTTTTTCAACGTTCGACTGGTCCGGGGTCATCGTTTTTCATCAGAAAATTGATTTTTTGGACTCTACCAAAAATGATTCAAAATGTCATTTGGATCGGGCCTCATGTTGAATAACCACTTTTTAAACCCTCACAGTGACCAAAATTGCCATTTTTGCAGAGTTTTGCTTACTCAAAATCTTCAATTTTGACCAATTTCAGGCACAGAAATGACTTTAAACACACTTATTTTAGTTGAAAAAGTAATAACTCACATCCAACCGTCATTTAAAGTCAAAAGATTAAATGTTAAAATTTTATCAATATTGACCATTTTTTCAACGTTCGACTGGTCCGGGGTCATCGTTTTTCATCAGAAAATTGATTTTTTGGACTCTACCAAAAATGATTCAAAATGTCATTTGGATCGGGCCTCATGTTGAATAACCACTTTTTAAACCCTCACAGTGACCAAAATTGCCATTTTTACAGAGTTTTGCTTACTCAAAATCTTCAATTTTGACCAATTTCAGGCACAGAAATGACTTTAAACACACTTATTTTAGTTGAAAAAGTAATAACTCACATCCAACCGTCATTTAAAGTCAAAAGATTAAATGTTAAAATTTCCTCAATATTGACCATTTTTTCAACGTTCGACTGGTCCGGGGTCATCGTTTTTCATCAGAAAATTGATTTTTTGGACTCTACCAAAAATGATTCAAAATGTCATTTGGATCGGGCCTCATGTTGAATAACCACTTTTTAAACCCTCGTAGTGACCAAAATTGCCATTTTTACAGAGTTTTGCTTACTCAAAATCTTCAATTTTGACCAATTTCAGGCTTAGAAATGACTTTAAACACACTTATTTTAGTTGAAAAAGTAATAACTCACATCCAACTGTCATTTAAAGTCAAAAGATTAAATGTTAAAATTTCATCAATATTGACCATTTTTTCAACGTTCGACTGGTCCGGGGTCATCGTTTTTCATCAGAAAATGGATTTTTTGGACTCTACCAAAAATGATTCAAAATGTCATTTGGATCAGGCCTCATGTTGAATAACCACTTTTTAAACCCTCACAGTGACCAAAATTGCCATTTTTACAGAGTTTTGCTTACTCAAAATCTTCAATTTTGACCAATTTCAGGCACAGAAATGACTTTAAACACACTTATTTTAGTTGAAAAAGTAATAACTCACATCCAACCAGCATTTAAAGTCAAAAGATTAAATGTTAAAATTTCATCAATATTGACCATTTTTTCAACGTTCGACTGGTCCGGGGTCATCGTTTTTCATCAGAAAATTGATTTTTTGGACTCTACCAAAAATGATTCAAAATGTCATTTGGATCGGGCCTCATGTTGAATAACCACTTTTTAAACCCTCACAGTGACCAAAATTGCCATTTTTGCAGAGTTTTGCTTACTCAAAATCTTCAATTTTGACCAATTTCAGGCACAGAAATGACTTTAAACACACTTATTTTAGTTGAAAAAGTAATAACTCACATCCAACCGTCATTTAAAGTCAAAAGATTAAATGTTAAAATTTCATCAATATTGACCATTTTTTCAACGTTCGACTGGTCGACTGGTCATCGTTTTTCATCAAAAAATTTCATCAATATTGACCATTTTTTCAACGTTCGACTGGTCATCGTTTTTCATCAGAAAATTGATTTTTTGGACTCTACCAAAAATGATTCAAAATGTCATTTGGATCAGGCCTCATGTTGAATAACCACTTTTTAAACCCTCACAGTGACCAAAACTGCCATTTTTACAGAGTTTTCCTTACTCAAATTCTTCAATTTTGACCAATTTCAGGCACAGAAATGACTTTAAACACACTTATTTTAGTTGAAAAAGTAATAACTCACATCCAACCGTCATTTAAAGTGAAAAGATTAAATATTAAAATTTCATCAATATTGACCATTTTTTCAACGTTCGACTGGTCCGGGGTCATCGTTTTTCATCAGAAAATTGATTTTTTGGACTCTACCAAAAATGATTCAAAATGTCATTTGGATCGGGCCTCATGTTGAATAACCACTTTTTAAACCCTCACAGTGACCAAAATTGCCATTTTTACAGAGTTTTGCTTACTCAAAATCTTCAATTTTGACCAATTTCAGGCACAGAAATGACTTTAAACACACTTATTTTAGTTGAAAAAGTAATAACTCACATCCAACCGTCATTTAAAGTCAAAAGATTAAATGTTAAAATTTCATCAATATTGACCATTTTTTCAACGTTTGACTGGTCCGGGGTCATCGTTTTTCATCAGAAAATGGATTTTTTGGACTCTACCAAAAATGATTCAAAATGTCATTTGGATCGGGCCTCATGTTGAATAACCACTCTTTAAACCCTCACAGTGACCAAAATTCCCATTTTTACAGAGTTTTGCTTACTCAAAATCTTCAATTTTGACCAATTTCAGGCACAGAAATGACTTTAAACACACTTATTTTAGTTGAAAAAGTAATAACTGACATCCAACCGTCATTTAAAGTCAAAAGATTAAATGTTAAAATTTCATCAATATTGACCATTTTTTCAACGTTCGACTGGTCTGGGGTCATCGTTTTTCATCAGAAAATGGATTTTTTGGACTCTACCAAAAATGATTCAAAATGTCATTTGGATCAGGCCTCATGTTGAATAACCACTTTTTAAACCCTCACAGTGACCAAAACTGCCATTTTTACAGAGTTTTGCTTACTCAAAATCTTCAATTTTGACCAATTTCAGGCACAGAAATGACTTTAAACACACTTATTTTAGTTGAAAAAGTAATAACTCACATCCAACCGTCATTTAAAGTCAAAAGATTAAATGTTAAAATTTCATCAATATTGACCATTTTTTCAACGTTCGACTGGTCCGGGGTCATCGTTTTTCATCAGAAAATTGATTTTTTGGAATCTACCAAAAATGATTCAAAATGTCATTTGGATCGGGCCTCATGTTGAATAACCACTTTTTAAACCCTCACAGTGACCAAAATTGCCATTTTTGCAGAGTTTTGCTTACTCAAAATCTTCAATTTTGACCAATTTCAGGCACAGAAATGACTTTAAACACACTTATTTTAGTTGAAAAAGTAATAACTCACATCCAACCATCATTTAAAGTCAAAAGATTAAATGTTAAAATTTCATCAATATTGACCATTTTTTCAACGTTCGACTGGTCCGGGGTCATCGTTTTTCATCAGAAAATTGATTTTTTGGACTCTACAAAAAATGATTCAAAATGTCATTTTGATCGGGCCTCATGTTGAATAACCACTTTTTAAACCCTCACAGTGACCAAAACTGCCATTTTTACAGAGTTTTGCTTACTCAAAATCTTCAATTTTGACCAATTTCAGGCACAGAAATGACTTTAAACACACTTATTTTAGTTGAAAAAGTAATAACTCACATCCAACCGTCATTTAAAGTCAAAAGATTAAATATTAAAATTTCATCAATATTGACCATTTTTTCAACGTTCGACTGGTCCGGGGTCATCGTTTTTCATCAGAAAATTGATTTTTTGGACTCTACCAAAAATGATTCAAAATGTCATTTGGATCGGGCCTCATGTTGAATAACCACTTTTTAAACCCTCACAGTGACCAAAATTGCCATTTTTACAGAGTTTTGCTTACTCAAAATCTTCAATTTTGACCAATTTCAGGCACAGAAATGACTTTAAACACACTTATTTTAGTTGAAAAAGTAATAACTCACATCCAACCGTCATTTAAAGTCAAAACATTAAATGTTAAAATTTCATCAATATTGACCATTTTTTCAACGTTCGACTGGTCCGGGGTCATCGTTTTTCAGCAGAAAATGGATTTTTTGGACTCTACCAAAAATGATTCAAAATGTCATTTGGATCGGGCCTCATGTTGAATAACCACTTTTTAAACCCTCACAGTGACCAAAACTGCCATTTTTACAGAGTTTTGCTTACTCAAAATCTTCAATTTGGACCAATTTCAGGCACAGAAATGACTTTAAACACACTTATTTTAGTTGAAAAAGTAATAACTCACATCCAACCGTCATTTAAAGTCAAAAGATTAAATGTAAAAATTTCATCAATATTGACCATTTTTTCAACGTTCGACTGGTCCGGGGTCATCGTTTTTCATCAGAAAATTGATTTTTTGGACTCTACCAAAAATGATTCAAAATGTCATTTGGATCGGGCCTCATGTTGAATAACCACTTTTTAAACCCTCACAGTGACCAAAACTGCCATTTTTACAGAGTTTTGCTTACTCAAAATCTTCAATTTTGACCAATTTCAGGCACAGAAATGACTTTAAACACACTTATTTTAGTTGAAAAAGTAATAACTCACATCCAACCGTCATTTAAAGTCAAAAGATTAAATATTAAAATTTCATCAATATTGACCATTTTTTCAACGTTCGACTGGTCCGGGGTCATCGTTCTTCATCAGAAAATTGATTTTTTGGACTCTACCAAAAATGATTCAAAATGTCATTTGGATCAGGCCTCATGTTGAATAACCACTTTTTAAACCCTCACAGTGACCAAAACTGCAATTTTTACAGAGTTTTGCTTACTCAAAATCTTCAATTTTGACCAATTTCAGGCACAGTAATGACTTTAAACACACTTATTTTAGTTGAAAAAGTAATAACTCACATCCAACCGTCATTTAAAGTCAAAAGATTAAATATTAAAATGTCATCAATATTGGCCATTTTTTCAACGTTCGACTGGTCCAGGGTCATCGTTTTTCATCAGAAAATTGATTTTTTGGACTCTACCAAAAATGATTCAAAATGTCATTTGGATCGGGCCTCATGTTGAATAACCACTTTTTAAACCCTCACAGTGACCAAAATTGACATTTTTACAGAGTTTTGCTTACTCAAAATCTTCAATTTAGACCAATTTCAGGCACAGAAATGACTTTAAACACACTTATTTTAGTTGAAAAAGTAATAACTCACATCCAACCGTCATTTAAAGTCAAAAGATTAAATA
This sequence comes from Lissotriton vulgaris, assembly GCF_964263255.1. Lineage (NCBI taxonomy): Eukaryota > Metazoa > Chordata > Amphibia > Caudata > Salamandridae > Lissotriton > Lissotriton vulgaris. Next base: position 79,310 of record NW_028250342.1, on the reverse strand, counting down.
TTAAAATTTCATCAATATTGACCATTTTTTCAACGTTCGACTGGTCCGGGGTCATCGTTCTTCATCAGAAAATTGATTTTTTGGACTCTACCAAAAATGATTCAAAATGTTATTTGGATCGGGTCTCATGTTGAATAACCACTTTTTAAACCCTCACAGTGACCAAAATCGCCATTTTTACAGAGTTTTGCTTACTCAAAATCTTCAATTTTGACCAATTTCAGGCACAGAAATGACTTTAAACACACTTATTTTAGTTGAAAAAGTAATAACTCACATCCAACTGTCATTTAAAGTCAAAAGATTAAATGTTAAAATTTCATCAATATTGACCATTTTTTCAACGTTCGACTGGTCCGGGGTCATCGTTTTTCATCAGAAAATGGATTTTTTGGACTCTACCAAAAATGATTCAAAATGTCAGTTGGATCAGGCCTCATGTTGAATAACCACTTTTTAAACCCTCACAGTGACCAAAACTGCCATTTTTACAGAGTTTTGCTTACTCAAAATCTTCAATTTTGACCAATTTCAGGCACAGAAATGACTTTAAACACACTTATTTTAGTTGAAAAAGTAATAACTCACATCCAACCGTCATTTAAAGTCAAAAGATTAAATGTTAAAATTTCATCAATATTGACCATTTTTTCAACGTTCGACTGGTCCGGTGTCATCGTTTTTCATCAGAAAATTGATTTTTTGGACTCTACCAAAAATTATTCAAAATGTCATTTGGATCGGGCCTCATGTTGAATAACCACTTTTTAAACCCTCACAGTGACCAAAACTGCCATTTTTACAGAGTTTTGCTTACACAAAATCTTCAATTTTGACCAATTTCAGGCACAGAAATGACTTTAAACACACTTATTTTAGTTGAGAAAGTAATAACTCACATCCAACCGTCATTTAAAGTCAAAAGATTAAATGTTAAAATTTCATCAATATTGACCATTTTTTCAACGTTCGACTGGTCCGGGGTCATCGTTTTTCATCAGAAAATTGATTTTTTGGACTCTACCAAAAATGATTCAAAATGTCATTTGGATCGGGCCTCATGTTGAATAACCACTTTTTAAACCCTCACAGTGACCAAAATTGCCATTTTTACAGAGTTTTGCTTACTCAAAATCTTCAATTTTGACCAATTTCAGGCACAGAAATGACTTTAAACACACTTATTTTAGTTGAAAAAGTAATAACTCACATCCAACCGTCATTTAAAGTCAAAAGATTAAATGTTAAAATTTCATCAATATTGACCATTTTTTCAACGTTCGACTGGTCCGGGGTCATCGTTTTTCATCAGAAAATTGATTTTTTGGACTCTACCAAAAATGATTCAAAATGTCATTTGGATCGGGCCTCATGTTGAATAACCACTTTTTAAACCCTCACAGTGACCACAATTGCCATTTTTGCAGAGTTTTGCTTACTCAAAATCTTCAATTTTGACCAATTTCAGGCACAGAAATGACTTTAAACACACTTATTTTAGTTGAAAAAGTAATAACTCACATCCAACCGTCATTTAAAGTCAAAAGATTAAATATTAAAATTTCATCAATATTGACCATTTTTTCAACGTTCGACTGGTCCGGGGTCATCGTTTTTCATCAGAAAATTGATTTTTTGGACTCTACCAAAAATGATTCAAAATGTCATTTGGATCGGGCCTCATGTTGAATAACCACTTTTTAAACCCTCACAGTGACCAAAATTGCCATTTTTACAGAGTTTTGCTTACTCAAAATCTTCAATTTTGACCAATTTCAGGCACAGAAATGACTTTAAACACACTTATTTTAGTTGAAAAAGTAATAACTCACATCCAACTGTCATTTAAAGTCAAAAGATTAAATGTTAAAATTTCATCAATATTGACCATTTTTTCAACGTTCGACTGGTCCGGGGTCATCGTTTTTCATCAGAAAATGGATTTTTTGGACTCTACCAAAAATGATTCAAAATGTCAGTTGGATCAGGCCTCATGTTGAATAACCACTTTTTAAACCCTCACAGTGACCAAAACTGCCATTTTTACAGAGTTTTGCTTACTCAAAATCTTCAATTTTGACCAATTTCAGGCACAGAAATGACTTTAAACACACTTATTTTAGTTGAAAAAGTAATAACTCACATCCAACCGTCATTTAAAGTCAAAAGATTAAATGTTAAAATTTCATCAATATTGACCATTTTTTCAACGTTCGACTGGTCCGGGGTCATCGTTTTTCATCAGAAAATTGATTTTTTGGACTCTACCAAAAATGATTCAAAATGTCATTTGGATCGGGCCTCATGTTGAATAACCACTTTTTAAACCCTCACAGTGACCAAAACTGCCATTTTTACAGAGTTTTGCTTACTCAAAATCTTCAATTTTGACCAATTTCAGGCACAGAAATGACTTTAAACACACTTATTTTAGTTGAGAAAGTAATAACTCACATCCAACCGTCATTTAAAGTCAAAAGATTAAATGTTAAAATTTCATCAATATTGACCATTTTTTCAACGTTCGACTGGTCCGGGGTCATCGTTTTTCATCAGAAAATTGATTTTTTGGACTCTACCAAAAATGATTCAAAATGTCATTTGGATCGGGCCTCATGTTGAATAACCACTTTTTAAACCCTCACAGTGACCAAAATTGCCATTTTTACAGAGTTTTGCTTACTCAAAATCTTCAATTTTGACCAATTTCAGGCACAGAAATGACTTTAAACACACTTATTTTAGTTGAAAAAGTAATAACTCACATCCAACCGTCATTTAAAGTCAAAAGATTAAATGTTAAAATTTCATCAATATTGACCATTTTTTCAACGTTCGACTGGTCCGGGGTCATCGTTTTTCATCAGAAAATTGATTTTTTGGACTCTACCAAAAATGATTCAAAATGTCATTTGGATCGGGCCTCATGTTGAATAACCACTTTTTAAACCCTCACAGTGACCACAATTGCCATTTTTGCAGAGTTTTGCTTACTCAAAATCTTCAATTTTGACCAATTTCAGGCACAGAAATGACTTTAAACACACTTATTTTAGTTGAAAAAGTAATAACTCACATCCAACCGTCATTTAAAGTCAAAAGATTAAATATTAAAATTTCATCAATATTGACCATTTTTTCAACGTTCGACTGGTCCGGGGTCATCGTTTTTCATCAGAAAATTGATTTTTTGGACTCTACCAAAAATGATTCAAAATGTCATTTGGATCGGGCCTCATGTTGAATAACCACTTTTTAAACCCTCACAGTGACCAAAATTGCCATTTTTACAGAGTTTTGCTTACTCAAAATCTTCAATTTTGACCAATTTCAGGCACAGAAATGACTTTAAACACACTTATTTTAGTTGAAAAAGTAATAACTCACATCCAACCGTCATTTAAAGTCAAAACATTAAATGTTAAAATTTCATCAATATTGACCATTTTTTCAACGTTCGACTGGTCCGGGGTCATCGTTCTTCATCAGAAAATTGATTTTTTGGACTCTACCAAAAATGATTCAAAATGTCATTTGGATCGGGTCTCATGTTGAATAACCACTTTTTAAACCCTCACAGTGACCAAAATTGCCATTTTTACAGAGTTTTGCTTACTCAAAATCTTCAATTTTGACCAATTTCAGGCACAGAAATGACTTTAAACACACTTATTTTAGTTGAAAAAGTAATAACTCACATCCAACCGTCATTTAAAGTCAAAAGATTAAATGTTAAAATTTCATCAATATTGACCATTTTTTCAACGTTTGACTGGTCCGGGGTCATCGTTTTTCATCAGAAAATGGATTTTTTGGACTCTACCAAAAATGATTCAAAATGTCATTTGGATCAGGCCTCATGTTGAATAACCACTTTTTAAACCCTCACAGTGTCCAAAATTGCCATTTTTAGAGAGTTTTGCTTACTCAAAATCTTCAATTTTGACCAATTTCAGGCACAGAAATGACTTTAAACACACTTATTTTAGTTGAAAAAGTAATAACTCACATCCAACCGTCATTTAAAGTCAAAAGATTAAATGTTAAAATTTCATCAATATTGACCATTTTTTCAACGTTTGACTGGTCCGGGGTCATCGTTTTTCATCAGAAAATGGATTTTTTGGACTCTACCAAAAATGATTCAAAATGTCATTTGGATCAGGCCTCATGTTGAATAACCACTTTTTAAACCCTCACAGTGTCCAAAATTGCCATTTTTAGAGAGTTTTGCTTACTCAAAATCTTCAATTTTGACCAATTTCAGGCACAGAAATGACTTTAAACACACTTATTTTAGTTGAAAAAGTAATAACTCACATCCAACCGTCATTTAAAGTCAAAAGATTAAATGTTAAAATTTCATCAATATTGACCATTTTTTCAACGTTCGACTGGTCCGGGGTCATCGTTTTTCATCAGAAAATGGATTTTTTGGACTCTACCAAAAATGATTCAAAATGTCAGTTGGATCAGGCCTCATGTTGAATAACCACTTTTTAAACCCTCACAGTGACCAAAACTGCAATTTTTACAGAGTTTTGCTTACTCAAAATCTTCAATTTTGACCAATTTCAGGCACAGTAATGACTTTAAACACACTTATTTTAGTTGAAAAAGTAATAACTCACATCCAACCGTCATTTAAAGTCAAAAGATTAAATATTAAAATGTCATCAATATTGGCCATTTTTTCAACGTTCGACTGGTCCAGGGTCATCGTTTTTCATCAGAAAATTGATTTTTTGGACTCTACCAAAAATGATTCAAAATGTCATTTGGATCGGGCCTCATGTTGAATAACCACTTTTTAAACCCTCACAGTGACCAAAATTGACATTTTTACAGAGTTTTGCTTACTCAAAATCTTCAATTTAGACCAATTTCAGGCACAGAAATGACTTTAAACACACTTATTTTAGTTGAAAAAGTAATAACTCACATCCAACCGTCATTTAAAGTCAAAAGATTAAATATTAAAATTTCATCAATATTGACCATTTTTTCAACGTTCGACTGGTCCGGGGTCATCGTTCTTCATCAGAAAATTGATTTTTTGGACTCTACCAAAAATGATTCAAAATGTTATTTGGATCGGGTCTCATGTTGAATAACCACTTTTTAAACCCTCACAGTGACCAAAATCGCCATTTTTACAGAGTTTTGCTTACTCAAAATCTTCAATTTTGACCAATTTCAGGCACAGAAATGACTTTAAACACACTTATTTTAGTTGAAAAAGTAATAACTCACATCCAACTGTCATTTAAAGTCAAAAGATTAAATGTTAAAATTTCATCAATATTGACCATTTTTTCAACGTTCGACTGGTCCGGGGTCATCGTTTTTCATCAGAAAATGGATTTTTTGGACTCTACCAAAAATGATTCAAAATGTCAGTTGGATCAGGCCTCATGTTGAATAACCACTTTTTAAACCCTCACAGTGACGAAAACTGCCATTTTTACAGAGTTTTGCTTACTCAAAATCTTCAATTTTGACCAATTTCAGGCACAGAAATGACTTTAAACACACTTATTTTAGTTGAAAAAGTAATAACTCACATCCAACCGTCATTTAAAGTCAAAAGATTAAATGTTAAAATTTCATCAATATTGACCATTTTTTCAACGTTCGACTGGTCCGGGGTCATCGTTTTTCATCAGAAAATTGATTTTTTGGACTCTACCAAAAATGATTCAAAATGTCATTTGGATCGGGCCTCATGTTGAATAACCACTTTTTAAACCCTCACAGTGACCAAAACTGCCATTTTTACAGAGTTTTGCTTACTCAAAATCTTCAATTTTGACCAATTTCAGGCACAGAAATGACTTTAAACACACTTATTTTAGTTGAGAAAGTAATAACTCACATCCAACCGTCATTTAAAGTCAAAAGATTAAATGTTAAAATGTCATCAATATTGACCATTTTTTCAACGTTCGACTGGTCCGGGGTCATCGTTTTTCATCAGAAAATTGATTTTTTGGACTCTACCAAAAATGATTCAAAATGTCATTTGGATCGGGCCTCATGTTGAATAACCACTTTTTAAACCCTCACAGTGACCAAAATTGCCATTTTTACAGAGTTTTGCTTACTCAAAATCTTCAATTTTGACCAATTTCAGGCACAGAAATGACTTTAAACACACTTATTTTAGTTGAAAAAGTAATAACTCACATCCAACCGTCATTTAAAGTCAAAAGATTAAATGTTAAAATTTCATCAATATTGACCATTTTTTCAACGTTCGACTGGTCCGGGGTCATCGTTTTTCATCAGAAAATTGATTTTTTGGACTCTACCAAAAATGATTCAAAATGTCATTTGGATCGGGCCTCATGTTGAATAACCACTTTTTAAACCCTCACAGTGACCACAATTGCCATTTTTGCAGAGTTTTGCTTACTCAAAATCTTCAATTTTGACCAATTTCAGGCACAGAAATGACTTTAAACACACTTATTTTAGTTGAAAAAGTAATAACTCACATCCAACCGTCATTTAAAGTCAAAAGATTAAATGTTAAAATTTCATCAATATTGACCATTTTTTCAACGTTCGACTGGTCCGGGGTCATCGTTTTTCATCAGAAAATTGATTTTTTGGACTCTACCAAAAATGATTCAAAATGTCATTTGGATCGGGCCTCATGTTGAATAACCACTTTTTAAACCCTCACAGTGACCAAAATTGCCATTTTTGCAGAGTTTTGCTTACTCAAAATCTTCAATTTTGACCAATTTCAGGCACAGAAATGACTTTAAACACACTTATTTTAGTTGAAAAAGTAATAACTCACATCCAACCGTCATTTAAAGTCAAAAGATTAAATGTTAAAATTTCATCAATATTGACCATTTTTTCAACGTTCGACTGGTCCGGGGTCATCGTTTTTCATCAGAAAATTGATTTTTTGGACTCTACCAAAAATGATTCAAAATGTCATTTGGATTGGGCCTCATGTTGAATAACCACTTTTTAAACCCTCACAGTGACCAAAATTGCCATTTTTACAGAGTTTTGCTTACTCAAAATCTTCAATTTTGACCAATTTCAGGCACAGAAATGACTTTAAACACACTTATTTTAGTTGAAAAAGTAATAACTCACATCCAACCGTCATTTAAAGTCAAAAGATTAAATGTTAAAATTTCATCAATATTGACCATTTTTTCAACGTTTGACTGGTCCGGGGTCATCGTTTTTCATCAGAAAATTGATTTTTTGGACTCTACCAAAAATGATTCAAAATGTCATTTGGATCGGGCCTCATGTTGAATAACCACTTTTTAAACCCTCGTAGTGACCAAAATTGCCATTTTTACAGAGTTTTGCTTACTCAAAATCTTCAATTTTGACCAATTTCAGGCTTAGAAATGACTTTAAACACACTTATTTTAGTTGAAAAAGTAATAACTCACATCCAACCGTCATTTAAAGTCAAAAGATTAAATGTTAAAATTTCATCAATATTGACCATTTTTTCAACGTTCGACTGGTCCGGGGTCATCGTTTTTCATCAGAAAATGGATTTTTTGGACTCTACCAAAAATGATTCAAAATGTCATTTGGATCAGGCCTCATGTTGAATAACCACTTTTTAAACCCTCACAGTGACCAAAATTGCCATTTTTACAGAGTTTTGCTTACTCAAAATCTTCAATTTTGACCAATTTCAGGCACAGAAATGACTTTAAACACACTTATTTTAGTTGAAAAAGTAATAACTCACATCCAACCGTCATTTAAAGTCAAAAGATTAAATGTTAAAATTTCATCAATATTGACCATTTTTTCAACGTTCGACTGGTCCGGGGTCATCGTTTTTCATCAGAAAATTGATTTTTTGGACTCTACCAAAAATGATTCAAAATGTCATTTGGATCGGGCCTCATGTTGAATGACCACTTTTTAAACCCTCACAGTGACCAAAATTGCCATTTTTACAGAGTTTTGCTTACTCAAAATCTTCAATTTTGACCAATTTCAGGCACAGAAATGACTTTAAACACACTTATTTTAGTTGAAAAAGTAATAACTCACATCCAGCCGTCATTTAAAGTCAAAAGATTAAATGTTAAACTTTCATCAATATTGACCATTTTTTGAACGTTCGACTGGTCCGGGGTCATCGTTTTTCATCAGAAAATTGATTTTTTGGACTCTACCAAAAATGATTCAAAATGTCATTTGGATCGGGCCTCATGTTGAATAACCACTTTTTAAACCCTCACAGTGACCAAAATTGCCATTTTTACAGAGTTTTGCTTACCTAAAATCTTCAATTTTGACCAATTTCAGGCACAGAAATGACTTTAAACACACTTATTGTAGTTGAAAAAGTAATAACTCACATCCAACCGTCATTTAAAGTCAAAAGATTAAATGTTAAAATTTCGTCAATATTGACCATTTTTTCAACGTTCGACTGGTCCGGGGTCATCGTTTTTCATCAGAAAATGGATTTTTTGGACTCTACCAAAAATGATTCAAAATGTCATTTGGATCAGGCCTCATGTTGAATAACCACTTTTTAAACCCTCACAGTGACCAAAACTGCCATTTTTACAGAGTTTTGCTTATTCAAAATCTTCAATTTTGACCAATTTCAGGCACAGAAATGACTTTAAACACACTTATTTTAGTTGAAAAAGTAATAACTCACATCCAACCGTCATTTAAAGTCAAAAGATTAAATGTTAAAATTTCATCAATATTGACCATTTTTTCAACGTTCGACTGGTCCGGGGTCATCGTTTTTCATCAGAAAATTGATTTTTTGGACTCTACCAAAAATGATTCAAAATGTCATTTGGATCGGGCCTCATGTTGAATAACCACTTTTTAAACCCTCACAGTGACCAAAACTGCCATTTTTACAGAGTTTTGCTTACTCAAAATCTTCAATTTTGACCAATTTTAGGCACAGAAATGACTTTAAACACACTTATTTTAGTTGAAAAAGTAATAACTCACATCCAACCGTCATTTAAAGTCAAATGATTAAATGTTAAAATTTCATCAATATTGACCATTTTTTCAACGTTCGACTGGTCCGGGGTCATCGTTTTTCATCAGAAAATGGATTTTTTGGACTCTACCAAAAATGATTCAAAATGTCATTTGGATCAGGCCTCATGTTGAATAACTACTTTTTAAACCCTCACAGTGACCAAAACTGCCATTTTTACAGAGTTTTGCTTACTCAAAATCTTCAATTTTGACCAATTTCAGGCACAGAAATGACTTTAAACACACTTATTTTAGTTGAAAAGTAATAACTCACATCCAACCGTCATTTAAAGTCAAAAGATTAAATGTTACAATTTCATCAATATTGACCATTTTTTCAACGTTGGACTGGTCCGGGGTCATCGTTTTTCATCAGAAAATTGATTTTTTGGACTCTACCAAAAATGATTCAAAATGTCATTGGATCGGGCCTCATGTTGAATAACCACTTTTTAAACCCTCACAGTGACCAAAACTGCAATTTTTACAGAGTTTTGCTTACTCAAAATCTTCAATTTTGACCAATTTCAGGCACAGAAATGACTTTAAACACACTTATTTTACTTGAAAAAGTAATAACTCACATCCAACCGTCATTTAAAGTCAAAAGATTAAATATTAAAATTTCATCAATATTGACCATTTTTTCAACGTTCGACTGGTCCGGGGTCATCGTTTTTCATCAGAAAATTGATTTTTTGGACTCTACCAAAAATGATTCAAAATGTCATTTGGATCGGGCCTCATGTTGAATGACCACTTTTTAAACCCTCACAGTGACCAAAATTGCCATTTTTACAGAGTTTTGCTTACTCAAAATCTTCAATTTTGACCAATTTCAGGCACAGAAATGACTTTAAACACACTTATTTTAGTTGAAAAAGTAATAACTCACATCCAGCCGTCATTTAAAGTCAAAAGATTAAATGTTAAACTTTCATCAATATTGACCATTTTTTGAACGTTCGACTGGTCCGGGGTCATCGTTTTTCATCAGAAAATTGATTTTTTGGACTCTACCAAAAATGATTCAAAATGTCATTTGGATCGGGCCTCATGTTGAATAACCACTTTTTAAACCCTCACAGTGACCAAAATTGCCATTTTTACAGAGTTTTGCTTACCTAAAATCTTCAATTTTGACCAATTTCAGGCACAGAAATGACTTTAAACACACTTATTGTAGTTGAAAAAGTAATAACTCACATCCAACCGTCATTTAAAGTCAAAAGATTAAATGTTAAAATTTCGTCAATATTGACCATTTTTTCAACGTTCGACTGGTCCGGGGTCATCGTTTTTCATCAGAAAATGGAATTTTTGGACTCTACCAAAAATGATTCAAAATGTCATTTGGATCAGGCCTCATGTTGAATAACCACTTTTTAAACCCTCACAGTGACCAAAACTGCCATTTTTACAGAGTTTTGCTTACTCAAAATCTTCAATTTTGACCAATTTCAGGCACAGAAATGACTTTAAACACACTTATTTTAGTTGAAAAAGTAATAACTCACATCCAACCGTCATTTAAAGTCAAAAGATTAAATGTTAAAATTTCATCAATATTGACCATTTTTTCAACGTTCGACTGGTCCGGGGTCATCGTTTTTCATCAGAAAATTGATTTTTTGGGACTCTACCAAAAATGATTCAAAATGTCATTTGGATCGGGCCTCATGTTGAATAACCACTTTTTAAACCCTCACAGTGACCAAAACTGCCATTTTTACAGAGTTTTGCTTACTCAAAATCTTCAATTTTGACCAATTTCAGGCACAGAAATGACTTTAAACACACTTATTTTAGTTGAAAAAGTAATAACTCACATCCAACCGTCATTTAAAGTCAAATGATTAAATGTTAAAATTTCATCAATATTGACCATTTTTTCAACGTTCGACTGGTCCGGGGTCATCGTTTTTCATCAGAAAATGGATTTTTTGGACTCTACCAAAAATGATTCAAAATGTCATTTGGATCAGGCCTCATGTTGAATAACCACTTTTTAAACCCTCACAGTGACCAAAACTGCAATTTTTACAGAGTTTTGCTTACTCAAAATCTTCAATTTTGACCAATTTCAGGCACAGAAATGACTTTAAACACACTTATTTTAGTTGAAAAAGTAATAACTCACATCCAACCGTCATTTAAAGTCAAAAGATTAAATATTAAAATTTCATCAATATTGACCATTTTTTCAACGTTCGACTGGTCCGGGGTCATCGTTTTTCATCAGAAAATTGATTTTTTGGACTCTACCAAAAATGATTCAAAATGTCATTTGGATCGGGCCTCATGTTGAATAACCACTTTTTAAACCCTCACAGTGACCAAAATTCCCATTTTTACAGAGATTTGCTTACTCAAAATCTTCAATTTAGAACAATTTCAGGCACAGAAATGACTTTAAACACACTTATTTTAGTTGAAAAAGTCATAACTCACATCCAACCATCATTTAAAGTCAAAAGATTAAATGTTAACATTTCATCAATATTGACCATTTTTTCAACGTTCGACTGGTCCGGGGTCATCGTTTTTCATCAGAAAATGGATTTTTTGGACTCTACCAAAAATGATTCAAAATGTCATTTGGATCGGGCCTCATGTTGAATAACCACTTTTTAAACCCTCACAGTGACCAAAATTGCCATTTTTACAGAGTTTTGCTTACTCAAAATCTTCAATTTTGACCAATTTCAGGCACAGAAATGACTTTAAACACACTTATTGTAGTTGAAAAAGTAATAACACACATCCAACCGTCATTTAAAGTCAAAAGATTAAATGTTAAACTTTCATCAATATTGACCATTTTTTGAACGTTCGACTGGTCCGGGGTCATCGTTTTTCATCAGAAAATTGATTTTTTGGACTCTACCAAAAATGATTCAAAATGTCATTTGGATCGGGCCTCATGTTGAATAACCACTTTTTAAACCCTTACAGTGACCAAAATTGCCATTTTTACAGAGTTTTGCTTACCTAAAATCTTCAATTTTGACCAATTTCAGGCACAGAAATGACTTTAAACACACTTATTGTAGTTGAAAAAGTAATAACTCACATCCAACCGTCATTTAAAGTCAAAAGATTAAATGTTAAAATTTCGTCAATATTGACCATTTTTTCAACGTTCGACTGGTCCGGGGTCATCGTTTTTCATCAGAAAATGGATTTTTTGGACTCTACCAAAAATGATTCAAAATGTCATTTGGATCAGGCCTCATGTTGAATAACCACTTTTTAAACCCTCACAGTGACCAAAACTGCCATTTTTACAGAGTTTTGCTTACTCAAAATCTTCAATTTTGACCAATTTCAGGCACAGAAATGACTTTAAACACACTTATTTTAGTTGAAAAAGTAATAACTCACATCCAACCGTCATTTAAAGTCAAAAGATTAAATGTTAAAATTTCATCAATATTGACCATTTTTTCAACGTTCGACTGGTCCGGGGTCATCGTTTTTCATCAGAAAATTGATTTTTTGGACTCTACCAAAAATGATTCAAAATGTCATTTGGATCGGGCCTCATGTTGAATAACCACTTTTTAAACCCTCACAGTGACCAAAACTGCCATTTTTACAGAGTTTTGCTTACTCAAAATCTTCAATTTTGACCAATTTCAGGCACAGAAATGACTTTAAACACACTTATTTTAGTTGAAAAAGTAATAACTCACATCCAACCGTCATTTAAAGTCAAAAGATTAAATGTTAAAATTTCATCAATATTGACCATTTTTTCAACGTTCGACTGGTCCGGGGTCATCGTTTTTCATCAGAAAATTGATTTTTTGGACTCTACCAAAAATGATTCAAAATGTCATTTGGATCAGGCCTCATGTTGAATAACCACTTTTTAAACCCTCACAGTGACCAAAACTGCCATTTTTACAGAGTTTTGCTTACTCAAAATCTTCAATTTTGACCAATTTCAGGCACAGAAATGACTTTAAACACACTTATTTTAGTTGAAAAGTAATAACTCACATCCAACCGTCATTTAAAGTCAAAAGATTAAATGTTAAAATTTCATCAATATTGACCATTTTTTCAACGTTCGACTGGTCCAGGGTCATCGTTTTTCATCAGAAAATTGATTTTTTGGACTCTACCAAAAATGATTCAAAATGTCAGTTGGATCAGGCCTCATGTTGAATAACCACTTTTTAAACCCTCACAGTGACCAAAACTGCCATTTTTACAGAGTTTTGCTTACTCAAAATCTTCAATTTTGACCAATTTCAGGCACAGAAATGACTTTAAACACACTTATTTTAGTTGAAAAAGTAATAACTCACATCCAACCGTCATTTAAAGTCAAAAGATTAAATGTTAAAATTTCATCAATATTGACCATTTTTTCAACGTTCGACTGGTCCGGGGTAATCGTTTTTCATCAGAAAATTGATTTTTTGGACTCTACCAAAAATGATTCAAAATGTCATTTGGATCGGGCCTCATGTTGAATAACCACTTTTTAAACCCTCACAGTGACCAAAACTGCCATTTTTACAGAGTTTTGCTTACTCAAAATCTTCAATTTTGACCAATTTCAGGCACAGAAATGACTTTAAACACACTTATTTTAGTTGAAAAAGTAATAACTCACATCCAGCCGTCATTTAAAGTCAAAAGATTAAATGTTAAACTTTCATCAATATTGACCATTTTTTGAACGTTCGACTGGTCCGGGGTCATCGTTTTTCATCAGAAAATTGATTTTTTGGACTCTACCAAAAATGATTCAAAATGTCATTTGGATCGGGCCTCATGTTGAATAACCACTTTTTAAACCCTCACAGTGACCAAAATTGCCATTTTTACAGAGTTTTGCTTACCTAAAATCTTCAATTTTGACCAATTTCAGGCACAGAAATGACTTTAAACACACTTATTGTAGTTGAAAAAGTAATAACTCACATCCAACCGTCATTTAAAGTCAAAAGATTAAATGTTAAAATTTCGTCAATATTGACCATTTTTTCAACGTTCGACTGGTCCGGGGTCATCGTTTTTCATCAGAAAATGGATTTTTTGGACTCTACCAAAAATGATTCAAAATGTCATTTGGATCAGGCCTCATGTTGAATAACCACTTTTTAAACCCTCACAGTGACCAAAACTGCCATTTTTACAGAGTTTTGCTTACTCAAAATCTTCAATTTTGACCAATTTCAGGCACAGAAATGACTTTAAACACACTTATTTTAGTTGAAAAAGTAATAACTCACATCCAACCGTCATTTAAGGTCAAAAGATTAAATGTTAAAATTTCATCAATATTGACCATTTTTTCAACGTTCGACTGGTCCGGGGTCATCGTTTTTCATCAGAAAATTGATTTTTTGGACTCTACCAAAAATGATTCAAAATGTCATTTGGATCGGGCCTCATGTTGAATAACCACTTTTTAAACCCTCACAGTGACCAAAACTGCCATTTTTACAGAGTTTTGCTTACTCAAAATCTTCAATTTTGACCAATTTTAGGCACAGAAATGACTTTAAACACACTTATTTTAGTTGAAAAAGTAATAACTCACATCCAACCGTCATTTAAAGTCAAATGATTAAATGTTAAAATTTCATCAATATTGACCATTTTTTCAACGTTCGACTGGTCCGGGGTCATCGTTTTTCATCAGAAAATGGATTTTTTGGACTCTACCAAAAATGATTCAAAATGTCATTTGGATCAGGCCTCATGTTGAATGACCACTTTTTAAACCCTCACAGTGACCAAAATTGCCATTTTTACAGAGTTTTGCTTACTCAAAATCTTCAATTTTGACCAATTTCAGGCACAGAAATGACTTTAAACACACTTATTTTAGTTGAAAAAGTAATAACTCACATCCAGCCGTCATTTAAAGTCAAAAGATTAAATGTTAAACTTTCATCAATATTGACCATTTTTTGAACGTTCGACTGGTCCGGGGTCATCGTTTTTCATCAGAAAATTGATTTTTTGGACTCTACCAAAAATGATTCAAAATGTCATTTGGATCGGGCCTCATGTTGAATAACCACTTTTTAAACCCTCACAGTGACCAAAATTGCCATTTTTACAGAGTTTTGCTTACCTAAAATCTTCAATTTTGACCAATTTCAGGCACAGAAATGACTTTAAACACACTTATTGTAGTTGAAAAAGTAATAACTCACATCCAACCGTCATTTAAAGTCAAAAGATTAAATGTTAAAATTTCGTCAATATTGACCATTTTTTCAACGTTCGACTGGTCCGGGGTCATCGTTTTTCATCAGAAAATGGATTTTTTGGACTCTACCAAAAATGATTCAAAATGTCATTTGGATCAGGCCTCATGTTGAATAACCACTTTTTAAACCCTCACAGTGACCAAAACTGCCATTTTTACAGAGTTTTGCTTATTCAAAATCTTCAATTTTGACCAATTTCAGGCACAGAAATGACTTTAAACACACTTATTTTAGTTGAAAAAGTAATAACTCACATCCAACCGTCATTTAAAGTCAAAAGATTAAATGTTAAAATTTCATCAATATTGACCATTTTTTCAACGTTCGACTGGTCCGGGGTCATCGTTTTTCATCAGAAAATTGATTTTTTGGACTCTACCAAAAATGATTCAAAATGTCATTTGGATCGGGCCTCATGTTGAATAACCACTTTTTAAACCCTCACAGTGACCAAAACTGCCATTTTTACAGAGTTTTGCTTACTCAAAATCTTCAATTTTGACCAATTTTAGGCACAGAAATGACTTTAAACACACTTATTTTAGTTGAAAAAGTAATAACTCACATCCAACCGTCATTTAAAGTCAAATGATTAAATGTTAAAATTTCATCAATATTGACCATTTTTTCAACGTTCGACTGGTCCGGGGTCATCGTTTTTCATCAGAAAATGGATTTTTTGGACTCTACCAAAAATGATTCAAAATGTCATTTGGATCAGGCCTCATGTTGAATAACTACTTTTTAAACCCTCACAGTGACCAAAACTGCCATTTTTACAGAGTTTTGCTTACTCAAAATCTTCAATTTTGACCAATTTCAGGCACAGAAATGACTTTAAACACACTTATTTTAGTTGAAAAGTAATAACTCACATCCAACCGTCATTTAAAGTCAAAAGATTAAATGTTACAATTTCATCAATATTGACCATTTTTTCAACGTTGGACTGGTCCGGGGTCATCGTTTTTCATCAGAAAATTGATTTTTTGGACTCTACCAAAAATGATTCAAAATGTCATTGGATCGGGCCTCATGTTGAATAACCACTTTTTAAACCCTCACAGTGACCAAAACTGCAATTTTTACAGAGTTTTGCTTACTCAAAATCTTCAATTTTGACCAATTTCAGGCACAGAAATGACTTTAAACACACTTATTTTACTTGAAAAAGTAATAACTCACATCCAACCGTCATTTAAAGTCAAAAGATTAAATATTAAAATTTCATCAATATTGACCATTTTTTCAACGTTCGACTGGTCCGGGGTCATCGTTTTTCATCAGAAAATTGATTTTTTGGACTCTACCAAAAATGATTCAAAATGTCATTTGGATCGGGCCTCATGTTGAATGACCACTTTTTAAACCCTCACAGTGACCAAAATTGCCATTTTTACAGAGTTTTGCTTACTCAAAATCTTCAATTTTGACCAATTTCAGGCACAGAAATGACTTTAAACACACTTATTTTAGTTGAAAAAGTAATAACTCACATCCAGCCGTCATTTAAAGTCAAAAGATTAAATGTTAAACTTTCATCAATATTGACCATTTTTTGAACGTTCGACTGGTCCGGGGTCATCGTTTTTCATCAGAAAATTGATTTTTTGGACTCTACCAAAAATGATTCAAAATGTCATTTGGATCGGGCCTCATGTTGAATAACCACTTTTTAAACCCTCACAGTGACCAAAATTGCCATTTTTACAGAGTTTTGCTTACCTAAAATCTTCAATTTTGACCAATTTCAGGCACAGAAATGACTTTAAACACACTTATTGTAGTTGAAAAAGTAATAACTCACATCCAACCGTCATTTAAAGTCAAAAGATTAAATGTTAAAATTTCGTCAATATTGACCATTTTTTCAACGTTCGACTGGTCCGGGGTCATCGTTTTTCATCAGAAAATGGAATTTTTGGACTCTACCAAAAATGATTCAAAATGTCATTTGGATCAGGCCTCATGTTGAATAACCACTTTTTAAACCCTCACAGTGACCAAAACTGCCATTTTTACAGAGTTTTGCTTACTCAAAATCTTCAATTTTGACCAATTTCAGGCACAGAAATGACTTTAAACACACTTATTTTAGTTGAAAAAGTAATAACTCACATCCAACCGTCATTTAAAGTCAAAAGATTAAATGTTAAAATTTCATCAATATTGACCATTTTTTCAACGTTCGACTGGTCCGGGGTCATCGTTTTTCATCAGAAAATTGATTTTTTGGACTCTACCAAAAATGATTCAAAATGTCATTTGGATCGGGCCTCATGTTGAATAACCACTTTTTAAACCCTCACAGTGACCAAAACTGCCATTTTTACAGAGTTTTGCTTACTCAAAATCTTCAATTTTGACCAATTTCAGGCACAGAAATGACTTTAAACACACTTATTTTAGTTGAAAAAGTAATAACTCACATCCAACCGTCATTTAAAGTCAAATGATTAAATGTTAAAATTTCATCAATATTGACCATTTTTTCAACGTTCGACTGGTCCGGGGTCATCGTTTTTCATCAGAAAATGGATTTTTTGGACTCTACCAAAAATGATTCAAAATGTCATTTGGATCAGGCCTCATGTTGAATAACCACTTTTTAAACCCTCACAGTGACCAAAACTGCAATTTTTACAGAGTTTTGCTTACTCAAAATCTTCAATTTTGACCAATTTCAGGCACAGAAATGACTTTAAACACACTTATTTTAGTTGAAAAAGTAATAACTCACATCCAACCGTCATTTAAAGTCAAAAGATTAAATATTAAAATTTCATCAATATTGACCATTTTTTCAACGTTCGACTGGTCCGGGGTCATCGTTTTTCATCAGAAAATTGATTTTTTGGACTCTACCAAAAATGATTCAAAATGTCATTTGGATCGGGCCTCATGTTGAATAACCACTTTTTAAACCCTCACAGTGACCAAAATTCCCATTTTTACAGAGATTTGCTTACTCAAAATCTTCAATTTAGAACAATTTCAGGCACAGAAATGACTTTAAACACACTTATTTTAGTTGAAAAAGTCATAACTCACATCCAACCATCATTTAAAGTCAAAAGATTAAATGTTAACATTTCATCAATATTGACCATTTTTTCAACGTTCGACTGGTCCGGGGTCATCGTTTTTCATCAGAAAATGGATTTTTTGGACTCTACCAAAAATGATTCAAAATGTCATTTGGATCGGGCCTCATGTTGAATAACCACTTTTTAAACCCTCACAGTGACCAAAATTGCCATTTTTACAGAGTTTTGCTTACTCAAAATCTTCAATTTTGACCAATTTCAGGCACAGAAATGACTTTAAACACACTTATTGTAGTTGAAAAAGTAATAACACACATCCAACCGTCATTTAAAGTCAAAAGATTAAATGTTAAACTTTCATCAATATTGACCATTTTTTGAACGTTCGACTGGTCCGGGGTCATCGTTTTTCATCAGAAAATTGATTTTTTGGACTCTACCAAAAATGATTCAAAATGTCATTTGGATCGGGCCTCATGTTGAATAACCACTTTTTAAACCCTTACAGTGACCAAAATTGCCATTTTTACAGAGTTTTGCTTACCTAAAATCTTCAATTTTGACCAATTTCAGGCACAGAAATGACTTTAAACACACTTATTGTAGTTGAAAAAGTAATAACTCACATCCAACCGTCATTTAAAGTCAAAAGATTAAATGTTAAAATTTCGTCAATATTGACCATTTTTTCAACGTTCGACTGGTCCGGGGTCATCGTTTTTCATCAGAAAATGGATTTTTTGGACTCTACCAAAAATGATTCAAAATGTCATTTGGATCAGGCCTCATGTTGAATAACCACTTTTTAAACCCTCACAGTGACCAAAACTGCCATTTTTACAGAGTTTTGCTTACTCAAAATCTTCAATTTTGACCAATTTCAGGCACAGAAATGACTTTAAACACACTTATTTTAGTTGAAAAAGTAATAACTCACATCCAACCGTCATTTAAAGTCAAAAGATTAAATGTTAAAATTTCATCAATATTGACCATTTTTTCAACGTTCGACTGGTCCGGGGTCATCGTTTTTCATCAGAAAATTGATTTTTTGGACTCTACCAAAAATGATTCAAAATGTCATTTGGATCGGGCCTCATGTTGAATAACCACTTTTTAAACCCTCACAGTGACCAAAACTGCCATTTTTACAGAGTTTTGCTTACTCAAAATCTTCAATTTTGACCAATTTCAGGCACAGAAATGACTTTAAACACACTTATTTTAGTTGAAAAAGTAATAACTCACATCCAACCGTCATTTAAAGTCAAAAGATTAAATGTTAAAATTTCATCAATATTGACCATTTTTTCAACGTTCGACTGGTCCGGGGTCATCGTTTTTCATCAGAAAATTGATTTTTTGGACTCTACCAAAAATGATTCAAAATGTCATTTGGATCAGGCCTCATGTTGAATAACCACTTTTTAAACCCTCACAGTGACCAAAACTGCCATTTTTACAGAGTTTTGCTTACTCAAAATCTTCAATTTTGACCAATTTCAGGCACAGAAATGACTTTAAACACACTTATTTTAGTTGAAAAGTAATAACTCACATCCAACCGTCATTTAAAGTCAAAAGATTAAATGTTAAAATTTCATCAATATTGACCATTTTTTCAACGTTCGACTGGTCCAGGGTCATCGTTTTTCATCAGAAAATTGATTTTTTGGACTCTACCAAAAATGATTCAAAATGTCAGTTGGATCAGGCCTCATGTTGAATAACCACTTTTTAAACCCTCACAGTGACCAAAACTGCCATTTTTACAGAGTTTTGCTTACTCAAAATCTTCAATTTTGACCAATTTCAGGCACAGAAATGACTTTAAACACACTTATTTTAGTTGAAAAAGTAATAACTCACATCCAACCGTCATTTAAAGTCAAAAGATTAAATGTTAAAATTTCATCAATATTGACCATTTTTTCAACGTTCGACTGGTCCGGGGTAATCGTTTTTCATCAGAAAATTGATTTTTTGGACTCTACCAAAAATGATTCAAAATGTCATTTGGATCGGGCCTCATGTTGAATAACCACTTTTTAAACCCTCACAGTGACCAAAACTGCCATTTTTACAGAGTTTTGCTTACTCAAAATCTTCAATTTTGACCAATTTCAGGCACAGAAATGACTTTAAACACACTTATTTTAGTTGAAAAAGTAATAACTCACATCCAGCCGTCATTTAAAGTCAAAAGATTAAATGTTAAACTTTCATCAATATTGACCATTTTTTGAACGTTCGACTGGTCCGGGGTCATCGTTTTTCATCAGAAAATTGATTTTTTGGACTCTACCAAAAATGATTCAAAATGTCATTTGGATCGGGCCTCATGTTGAATAACCACTTTTTAAACCCTCACAGTGACCAAAATTGCCATTTTTACAGAGTTTTGCTTACCTAAAATCTTCAATTTTGACCAATTTCAGGCACAGAAATGACTTTAAACACACTTATTGTAGTTGAAAAAGTAATAACTCACATCCAACCGTCATTTAAAGTCAAAAGATTAAATGTTAAAATTTCGTCAATATTGACCATTTTTTCAACGTTCGACTGGTCCGGGGTCATCGTTTTTCATCAGAAAATGGATTTTTTGGACTCTACCAAAAATGATTCAAAATGTCATTTGGATCAGGCCTCATGTTGAATAACCACTTTTTAAACCCTCACAGTGACCAAAACTGCCATTTTTACAGAGTTTTGCTTACTCAAAATCTTCAATTTTGACCAATTTCAGGCACAGAAATGACTTTAAACACACTTATTTTAGTTGAAAAAGTAATAACTCACATCCAACCGTCATTTAAGGTCAAAAGATTAAATGTTAAAATTTCATCAATATTGACCATTTTTTCAACGTTCGACTGGTCCGGGGTCATCGTTTTTCATCAGAAAATTGATTTTTTGGACTCTACCAAAAATGATTCAAAATGTCATTTGGATCGGGCCTCATGTTGAATAACCACTTTTTAAACCCTCACAGTGACCAAAACTGCCATTTTTACAGAGTTTTGCTTACTCAAAATCTTCAATTTTGACCAATTTTAGGCACAGAAATGACTTTAAACACACTTATTTTAGTTGAAAAAGTAATAACTCACATCCAACCGTCATTTAAAGTCAAATGATTAAATGTTAAAATTTCATCAATATTGACCATTTTTTCAACGTTCGACTGGTCCGGGGTCATCGTTTTTCATCAGAAAATGGATTTTTTGGACTCTACCAAAAATGATTCAAAATGTCATTTGGATCAGGCCTCATGTTGAATAACTACTTTTTAAACCCTCACAGTGACCAAAACTGCCATTTTTACAGAGTTTTGCTTACTCAAAATCTTCAATTTTGACCAATTTCAGGCACAGAAATGACTTTAAACACACTTATTTTAGTTGAAAAGTAATAACTCACATCCAACCGTCATTTAAAGTCAAAAGATTAAATGTTACAATTTCATCAATATTGACCATTTTTTCAACGTTGGACTGGTCCGGGGTCATCGTTTTTCATCAGAAAATTGATTTTTTGGACTCTACCAAAAATGATTCAAAATGTCATTGGATCGGGCCTCATGTTGAATAACCACTTTTTAAACCCTCACAGTGACCAAAACTGCAATTTTTACAGAGTTTTGCTTACTCAAAATCTTCAATTTTGACCAATTTCAGGCACAGAAATGACTTTAAACACACTTATTTTACTTGAAAAAGTAATAACTCACATCCAACCGTCATTTAAAGTCAAAAGATTAAATATTAAAATTTCATCAATATTGACCATTTTTTCAACGTTCGACTGGTCCGGGGTCATCGTTTTTCATCAGAAAATTGATTTTTTGGACTCTACCAAAAATGATTCAAAATGTCATTTGGATCGGGCCTCATGTTGAATGACCACTTTTTAAACCCTCACAGTGACCAAAATTGCCATTTTTACAGAGTTTTGCTTACTCAAAATCTTCAATTTTGACCAATTTCAGGCACAGAAATGACTTTAAACACACTTATTTTAGTTGAAAAAGTAATAACTCACATCCAGCCGTCATTTAAAGTCAAAAGATTAAATGTTAAACTTTCATCAATATTGACCATTTTTTGAACGTTCGACTGGTCCGGGGTCATCGTTTTTCATCAGAAAATTGATTTTTTGGACTCTACCAAAAATGATTCAAAATGTCATTTGGATCGGGCCTCATGTTGAATAACCACTTTTTAAACCCTCACAGTGACCAAAATTGCCATTTTTACAGAGTTTTGCTTACCTAAAATCTTCAATTTTGACCAATTTCAGGCACAGAAATGACTTTAAACACACTTATTGTAGTTGAAAAAGTAATAACTCACATCCAACCGTCATTTAAAGTCAAAAGATTAAATGTTAAAATTTCGTCAATATTGACCATTTTTTCAACGTTCGACTGGTCCGGGGTCATCGTTTTTCATCAGAAAATGGATTTTTTGGACTCTACCAAAAATGATTCAAAATGTCATTTGGATCAGGCCTCATGTTGAATAACCACTTTTTAAACCCTCACAGTGACCAAAACTGCCATTTTTACAGAGTTTTGCTTACTCAAAATCTTCAATTTTGACCAATTTCAGGCACAGAAATGACTTTAAACACACTTATTTTAGTTGAAAAAGTAATAACTCACATCCAACCGTCATTTAAAGTCAAAAGATTAAATGTTAAAATTTCATCAATATTGACCATTTTTTCAACGTTCGACTGGTCCGGGGTCATCGTTTTTCATCAGAAAATTGATTTTTTGGACTCTACCAAAAATGATTCAAAATGTCATTTGGATCGGGCCTCATGTTGAATAACCACTTTTTAAACCCTCACAGTGACCAAAATTCCCATTTTTACAGAGTTTTGCTTACTCAAAATCTTCAATTTAGAACAATTTCAGGCACAGAAATGACTTTAAACACACTTATTTTAGTTGAAAAAGTCATAACTCACATCCAACCATCATTTAAAGTCAAAAGATTAAATGTTAACATTTCATCAATATTGACCATTTTTTCAACGTTCGACTGGTCCGGGGTCATCGTTTTTCATCAGAAAATGGATTTTTTGGACTCTACCAAAAATGATTCAAAATGTCATTTGGATCGGGCCTCATGTTGAATAACCACTTTTTAAACCCTCACAGTGACCAAAATTGCCATTTTTACAGAGTTTTGCTTACTCAAAATCTTCAATTTTGACCAATTTCAGGCACAGAAATGACTTTAAACACACTTATTGTAGTTGAAAAAGTAATAACACACATCCAACCGTCATTTAAAGTCAAAAGATTAAATGTTAAACTTTCATCAATATTGACCATTTTTTGAACGTTCGACTGGTCCGGGGTCATCGTTTTTCATCAGAAAATTGATTTTTTGGACTCTACCAAAAATGATTCAAAATGTCATTTGGATCGGGCCTCATGTTGAATAACCACTTTTTAAACCCTTACAGTGACCAAAATTGCCATTTTTACAGAGTTTTGCTTACTCAAAATCTTCAATTTTGACCAATTTCAGGCACAGAAATGACTTTAAACACACTTATTGTAGTTGAAAAAGTAATAACACACATCCAACCGTCATTTAAAGTCAAAAGATTAAATGTTAAACTTTCATCAATATTGACCATTTTTTGAACGTTCGACTGGTCCGGGGTCATCGTTTTTCATCAGAAAATTGATTTTTTGGACTCTACCAAAAATGATTCAAAATGTCATTTGGATCGGGCCTCATGTTGAATAACCACTTTTTAAACCCTCACAGTGACCAAAATTGCCATTTTTACAGAGTTTTGCTTACCTAAAATCTTCAATTTTGACCAATTTCAGGCACAGAAATGACTTTAAACACACTTATTGTAGTTGAAAAAGTAATAACTCACATCCAACCGTCATTTAAAGTCAAAAGATTAAATGTTAAAATTTCGTCAATATTGACCATTTTTTCAACGTTCGACTGGTCCGGGGTCATCGTTTTTCATCAGAAAATGGATTTTTTGGACTCTACCAAAAATGATTCAAAATGTCATTTGGATCAGGCCTCATGTTGAATAACCACTTTTTAAACCCTCACAGTGACCAAAACTGCCATTTTTACAGAGTTTTGCTTACTCAAAATCTTCAATTTTGACCAATTTCAGGCACAGAAATGACTTTAAACACACTTATTTTAGTTGAAAAAGTAATAACTCACATCCAACCGTCATTTAAAGTCAAAAGATTAAATGTTAAAATTTCATCAATATTGACCATTTTTTCAACGTTCGACTGGTCCGGGGTCATCGTTTTTCATCAGAAAATGGATTTTTTGGACTCTACCAAAAATGATTCAAAATGTCATTTGGATCAGGCCTCATGTTGAATAACCACTTTTTAAACCCTCACAGTGACCAAAACTGCCATTTTTACAGAGTTTTGCTTACTCAAAATCTTCAATTTTGACCAATTTCAGGCACAGAAATGACTTTAAACACACTTATTTTAGTTGAAAAGTAATAACTCACATCCAACCGTCATTTAAAGTCAAAAGATTAAATGTTAAAATTTCATCAATATTGACCATTTTTTCAACGTTCGACTGGTCCAGGGTCATCGTTTTTCATCAGAAAATTGATTTTTTGGACTCTACCAAAAATGATTCAAAATGTCAGTTGGATCAGGCCTCATGTTGAATAACCACTTTTTAAACCCTCACAGTGACCAAAACTGCCATTTTTACAGAGTTTTGCTTACTCAAAATCTTCAATTTTGACCAATTTCAGGCACAGAAATGACTTTAAACACACTTATTTTAGTTGAAAAAGTAATAACTCTTATCCAACCGTCATTTAAAGTCAAAAGATTAAATGTTAAAATTTCATCAATATTGACCATTTTTTCAACGTTCGACTGGTCCGGGGTAATCGTTTTTCATCAGAAAATTGATTTTTTGGACTCTACCAAAAATGATTCAAAATGTCATTTGGATCGGGCCTCATGTTGAATAACCACTTTTTAAACCCTCACAGTGACCAAAACTGCCATTTTTACAGAGTTTTGCTTACTCAAAATCTTCAATTTTGACCAATTTCAGGCACAGAAATGACTTTAAACACACTTATTTTAGTTGAAAAAGTAATAACTCACATCCAACCGTCATTTAAAGTCAAATGATTAAATGTTAAAATTTCATCAATATTGACCATTTTTTCAACGTTCGACTGGTCCGGGGTCATCGTTTTTCATCAGAAAAAGGATTTTTTGGACTCTACCAAAAATGATTCAAAATGTCATTTGGATCAGGCCTCATGTTGAATAACCACTTTTTAAACCCTCACAGTGACCAAAACTGCCATTTTTACAGAGTTTTGCTTACTCAAAATCTTCAATTTTGACCAATTTCAGGCACAGAAATGACTTTAAACACACTTATTTTAGTTGAAAAGTAATAACTCACATCCAACCGTCATTTAAAGTCAAAAGATTAAATGATAAAATTTCATCAATATTGACCATTTTTTCAACGTTCCACTGGTCCGGGGTCATCGTTTTCATCAGAAAATTGATTTTTTGGACTCTACCAAAAATGATTCAAAATGTCATTGGATCGGGCCTCATGTTGAATAACCACTTTTTAAACCCTCGTAGTGACCAAAATTGCCATTTTTACAGAGTTTTGCTTACTCAAAATCTTCAATTTTGACCAATTTCAGGCTTAGAAATGACTTTAAACACACTTATTTTAGTTGAAAAAGTAATAACTCACATCCAACCGTCATTTAAAGTCAAAAGATTAAATGTTAAAATTTCATCAATATTGACAATTTTTTCAACGTTCGACTGGTCCGGGGTCATCGTTTTTCATCAGAAAATGGATTTTTTGGACTCTACCAAAAATGATTCAAAATGTCATTTGGATCAGGCCTCATGTTGAATAACCACTTTTTAAACCCTCACAGTGACCAAAATTGCCATTTTTACAGAGTTTTGCTTACTCAAAATCTTCAATTTTGACCAATTTCAGGCACAGAAATGACTTTAAACACACTTGTTTTAGTTGAAAAAGTAATAACTCACATCCAACCGTCATTTAAAGTCAAAAGAATAAATGTTAAAATTTCATCAATATTGACCATTTTTTCAACGTTCGACTGGTCCGGGGTCATCGTTTTTCATCAGAAAATTGATTTTTTGGACTCTACCAAAAATGATTCAAAATGTCATTTGGATCGGGCCTCATGTTGAATAACCAATTTTTAAACCCTCACAGTGACCAAAATTGCCATTTTTGCAGAGTTTTGCTTACTCAAAATCTTCAATTTTGACCAATTTCAGGCACAGAAATGACTTTAAACACACTTATTTTAGTTGAAAAAGTAATAACTCACATCCAACCGTCATTTAAAGTCAAAAGATTAAATGTTAAAATTTCATCAATATTGACCATTTTTTCAACGTTCGACTGGTCCGGGGTCATCGTTTTTCATCAGAAAATTGATTTTTTGGACTCTACCAAAAATGATTCAAAATGTCATTTGGATCGGGCCTCATGTTGAATGACCACTTTTTAAACCCTCACAGTGACCAAAATTGCCATTTTTACAGAGTTTTGCTTACTCAAAATCTTCAATTTTGACCAATTTCAGGCACAGAAATGACTTTAAACACACTTATTTTAGTTGAAAAAGTAATAACTCACATCCAACCGTCATTTAAAGTCAAAAGATTAAATGTTAAAATTTCATCAATATTGACCATTTTTTCAACGTTCGACTGGTCCGGGGTCATCGTTTTTCATCAGAAAATTGATTTTTTGGACTCTACCAAAAATGATTCAAAATGTCATTTGGATCGGGCCTCATGTTGAATAACCACTTTTTAAACCCTCACAGTGACCAAAATTGCCATTTTTACAGAGTTTTGCTTACTCAAAATCTTCAATTTTGACCAATTTCAGGCACAGAAATGACTTTAAACACACTTATTTTAGTTGAAAAAGTAATAACTCACATCCAACCGTCATTTAAAGTCAAAAGATTAAATTTTAAAATTTCATCAATATTGACCATTTTTTCAACGTTCGACTGCTCCGGGGTCATCGTTTTTCATCAGAAAATTGATTTTTTGGACTCTACCAAAAATGATTCAAAATGTCATTTGGATCAGGCCTCATGTTGAATAACCACTTTTTAAACCCTCACAGTGACCAAAACTGCCATTTTTACAGAGTTTTGCTTACTCAAAATCTTCAATTTTGACCAATTTCAGGCACAGAAATGACTTTAAACACACTTATTTTAGTTGAAAAAGTAATAACTCACATCCAACCGTCATTTAAAGTCAAAAGATTAAATGTTAAAATTTCATCAATATTGACCATTTTTTCAACGTTCGACTGGTCCGGGGTCATCGTTTTTCATCAGAAAATTGATTTTTTGGACTCTACCAAAAATGATTCAAAATGTCATTTGGATCGGGCCTCATGTTGAATGACCACTTTTTAAACCCTCACAGTGACCAAAATTGCCATTTTTACAGAGTTTTGCTTACTCAAAATCTTCAATTTTGACCAATTTCAGGCACAGAAATGACTTTAAACACACTTATTTTAGTTGAAAAAGTAATAACTCACATCCAACCGTCATTTAAAGTCAAAAGATTAAATGTTAAAATTTCATCAATATTGACCATTTTTTCAACGTTCGACTGGTCCGGGGTCATCGTTTTTCATCAGAAAATTGATTTTTTGGACTCTACCAAAAATGATTCAAAATGTCATTTGGATCGGGCCTCATGTTGAATAACCAATTTTTAAACCCTCACAGTGACCAAAATTGCCATTTTTGCAGAGTTTTGCTTACTCAAAATCTTCAATTTTGACCAATTTCAGGCACAGAAATGACTTTAAACACACTTATTTTAGTTGAAAAAGTAATAACTCACATCCAACCGTCATTTAAAGTCAAAAGATTAAATGTTAAAATTTCATCAATATTGACCATTTTTTCAACGTTCGACTGGTCCGGGGTCATCGTTTTTCACCAGAAAATTGATTTTTTGGACTCTACCAAAAATGATTCAAAATGTCATTTGGATCGGGCCTCATGTTGAATGACCACTTTTTAAACCCTCACAGTGACCAAAATTGCCATTTTTACAGAGTTTTGCTTACTCAAAATCTTCAATTTTGACCAATTTCAGGCACAGAAATGACTTTAAACACACTTATTTTAGTTGAAAAAGTAATAACTCACATCCAACCGTCATTTAAAGTCAAAAGATTAAATGTTAAAATTTCATCAATATTGACCATTTTTTCAACGTTCGACTGGTCCGGGGTCATCGTTTTTCATCAGAAAATTGATTTTTTGGACTCTACCAAAAATGATTCAAAATGTCATTTGGATCGGGCCTCATGTTGAATAACCACTTTTTAAACCCTCACAGTGACCAAAATTGCCATTTTTACAGAGTTTTGCTTACTCAAAATCTTCAATTTTGACCAATTTCAGGCACAGAAATGACTTTAAACACACTTATTTTAGTTGAAAAAGTAATAACTCACATCCAACCGTCATTTAAAGTCAAAAGATTAAATTTTAAAATTTCATCAATATTGACCATTTTTTCAACGTTCGACTGCTCCGGGGTCATCGTTTTTCATCAGAAAATTGATTTTTAGGACTCTACCAAAAATGATTCAAAATGTCATTTGGATCAGGCCTCATGTTGAATAACCACTTTTTAAACCCTCACAGTGACCAAAACTGCCATTTTTACAGAGTTTTGCTTACTCAAAATCTTCAATTTTGACCAATTTCAGGCACAGAAATGACTTTAAACACACTTATTTTAGTTGAAAAAGTAATAACTCACATCCAACCGTCATTTAAAGTCAAAAGATTAAATGTTAAAATTTCATCAATATTGACCATTTTTTCAACGTTCGACTGGTCCGGGGTCATCGTTTTTCATCAGAAAATTGATTTTTTGGACTCTACCAAAAATGATTCAAAATGTCATTTGGATCGGGCCTCATGTTGAATGACCACTTTTTAAACCCTCACAGTGACCAAAATTGCCATTTTTACAGAGTTTTGCTTACTCAAAATCTTCAATTTTGACCAATTTCAGGCACAGAAATGACTTTAAACACACTTATTTTAGTTGAAAAAGTAATAACTCACATCCAACCGTCATTTAAAGTCAAAAGATTAAATGTTAAAATTTCATCAATATTGACCATTTTTTCAACGTTCGACTGGTCCGGGGTCATCGTTTTTCATCAGAAAATTGATTTTTTGGACTCTACCAAAAATGATTCAAAATGTCATTTGGATCGGGCCTCATGTTGAATAACCACTTTTTAAACCCTCACAGTGACCAAAATTGCCATTTTTACAGAGTTTTGCTTACTCAAAATCTTCAATTTTGACCAATTTCAGGCACAGAAATGACTTTAAACACACTTATTTTAGTTCAAAAAGTAATAACTCACATCCAACCGTCATTTAAAGTCAAAAGATTAAATTTTAAAATTTCATCAATATTGACCATTTTTTCAACGTTCGACTGCTCCGGGGTCATCGTTTTTCATCAGAAAATTGATTTTTTGGACTCTACCAAAAATGATTCAAAATGTCATTTGGATCAGGCCTCATGTTGAATAACCACTTTTTAAACCCTCACAGTGACCAAAACTGCCATTTTTACAGAGTTTTCCTTACTCAAATTCTTCAATTTTGACCAATTTCAGGCACAGAAATGACTTTAAACACACTTATTTTAGTTGAAAAAGTAATAACTCACATCCAACCGTCATTTAAAGTCAAAAGATTAAATGTTAAAATTTCATCAATATTGACCATTTTTTCAACGTTCGACTGGTCCGGGGTCATCGTTTTTCATCAGAAAATGGATTTTTTGGACTCTACCAAAAATGATTCAAAATGTCATTTGGATCGGGCCTCATGTTGAATAACCACTTTTTAAACCCTCACAGTGACCAAAATTGCCATTTTTACAGAGTTTTGCTTACTCAAAATCTTCAATTTTGACCAATTTCAGGCACAGAAATGACTTTAAACACACTTATTTTAGTTGAAAAAGTAATAACTCACATCCAACCATCATTTAAAGTCAAAAGATTAAATGTTAAAATTTCATCAATATTGACCATTTTTTCAACGTTTGACTGGTCCGGGGTCATCGTTTTTCATCAGAAAATGGATTTTTTGGACTCTACCAAAAATGATTCAAAATGTCATTTGGATCGGGCCTCATGTTGAATAACCACTTTTTAAACCCTCACAGTGACCAAAATTGCCATTTTTACAGAGTTTTGCTTACTCAAAATCTTCAATTTTGACCAATTTCAGGCACAGAAATGACTTTAAACACACTTATTTTAGTTGAAAAAGTAATAACTCACATCCAACCGTCATTTAAAGTCAAAAGATTAAATGTTAAAATTTCATCAATATTGACCTTTTTTTCAACGTTCGACTGGTCCGGGGTCATCGTTTTTCATCAGAAAATTGATTTTTTGGACTCTACCAAAAATGATTCAAAATGTCATTTGGATCGGGCCTCATGTTGAATAACCACTTTTTAAACCCTCACAGTGACCAAAATTCCCATTTTTACAGAGTTTTGCTTACTCAAAATCTTCAATTTTGACCAATTTCAGGCACAGAAATGACTTTAAACACACTTATTTTAGTTGAAAAAGTAATAACTGACATCCAACCGTCATTTAAAGTCAAAAGATTAAATGTTAAAATTTCATCAATATTGACCATTTTTTCAACGTTCGACTGGTCCGGGGTCATCGTTTTTCATCAGAAAATTGATTTTTTGGACTCTACCAAAAATGATTCAAAATGTCATTTGGATCAGGCCTCATGTTGAATAACCACTTTTTAAACCCTCAAAGTGACCAAAACTGCCATTTTTACAGAGTTTTGCTTACTCAAAATCTTCAATTTTGACCAATTTCAGGCACTGAAATGACTTTAAACACACTTATTTTAGTTGAAAAAGTAATAACTCACATCCAACCGTCATTTAAAGTCAAAAGATTAAATGTTAAAATTTCATCAATATTGACCATTTTTTCAACGTTCGACTGGTCCGGGGTCATCGTTTTTCATCAGAAAATTGATTTTTTGGACTCTACCAAAAATGATTCAAAATGTCATTTGGATCGGGCCTCATGTTGAATAACCACTTTTTAAACCCTCACAGTGACCAAAATTGCCATTTTTGCAGAGTTTTGCTTACTCAAAATCTTCAATTTTGACCAATTTCAGGCACAGAAATGACTTTAAACACACTTATTTTAGTTGAAAAAGTAATAACTCACATCCAACCATCATTTAAAGTCAAAAGATTAAATGTCAAAATTTCATCAATATTGACCATTTTTTCAACGTTCGACTGGTCCGGGGTCATCGTTTTTCATCAGAAAATTGATTTTTTGGACTCTACCAAAAATGATTCAAAATGTCATTTTGATCGGGCCTCATGTTGAATAACCACTTTTTAAACCCTCACAGTGACCAAAACTGCCATTTTTACAGAGTTTTGCTTACTCAAAATCTTCAATTTTGACCAATTTCAGGCACAGAAATGACTTTAAACACACTTATTGTAGTTGAAAAAGTAATAACTCACATCCAACCGTCATTTAAAGTCAAAAGATTAAATGTTAAAATTTCATCAATATTGACCATTTTTTCAACGTTCGACTGGTCCGGGGTCATCGTTTTTCATCAGAAAATTGATTTTTTGGACTCTACCAAAAATGATTCAAAATGTCATTTGGATCAGGCCTCATGTTGAATAACCACTTTTTAAACCCTCACAGTGACCAAAACTGCCATTTTTACAGAGTTTTGCTTACTCAAAATCTTCAATTTTGACCAATTTCAGGCACAGAAATGACTTTAAACACACTTATTTTAGTTGAAAAAGTAATAACTCACATCCAACCGTCATTTAAAGTCAAAAGATTAAATGTTAAAATTTCATCAATATTGACCATTTTTTCAACGTTCGACTGGTCCGGGGTCATCGTTTTTCATCAGAAAATTGATTTTTTGGACTCTACCAAAAATGATTCAAAATGTCATTTGGATCGGGCCTCATGTTGAATAACCACTTTTTAAACCCTCACAGTGACCAAAATTGCCATTTTTGCAGAGTTTTGCTTACTCAAAATCTTCAATTTTGACCAATTTCAGGCACAGAAATGACTTTAAACACACTTATTTTAGTTGAAAAAGTAATAACTCACATCCAACCGTCATTTAAAGTCAAAAGATTAAATGTTAATTGACCATTTTTTCAACGTTCGACTGGTCCGGGGTCATCGTTTTTCATCAGAAAATTGATTTTTTGGACTCTACCAAAAATGATTCAAAATGTCATTTGGATCGGGCCTCATGTTGAATAACCACTTTTTAAACCCTCACAGTGACCAAAATTGCCATTTTTACAGAGTTTTGCTTACTCAAAATCTTCAATTTTGACCAATTTCAGGCACAGAAATGACTTTAAACACACTTATTTTAGTAGAAAAAGTAATAACTCACATCCAACCGTCATTTAAAGTCAAAAGATTAAATGTTAAAATTTCATCAATATTGACTATTTTTTCAACGTTCGACTGGTCCGGGGTCATCGTTTTTCATCAGAAAATTGATTTTTTGGACTCTACCAAAAATGATTCAAAATGTCATTTGGATCAGGCCTCATGTTGAATAAACACTTTTTAAACCCTCACAGTGACCAAAACTGCCATTTTTACAGAGTTTTGCTTACTCAAATTCTTCAATTTTGACCAATTTCAGGCACAGAAATGACTTTAAACACACTTATTTTAGTTGAAAAAGTAATAACTCACATCCAACTGTCATTTAAAGTCAAAAGATTAAATGTTAAAATTTCCTCAATATTGACCATTTTTTCAACGTTTGACTGGTCCGGGGTCATCGTTTTTCATCAGAAAATTGATTTTTTGGACTCTACCAAAAATGATTCAAAATGTCATTTGGATCGGGCCTCATGTTGAATAACCACTTTTTAAACCCTCACAGTGACCAAAATTGCCATTTTTACAGAGTTTTGCTTACCTAAAATCTTCAATTTTGACCAATTTCAGGCACAGAAATGACTTTAAACACACTTATTGTAGTTGAAAAAGTAATAACTCACATCCAACCGTCATTTAAAGTCAAAAGATTAAATGTTAAACTTTCATCAATATTGACCATTTTTTGAACGTTCGACTGGCTCGGGGTCATCGTTTTTCATCAGAAAATTGATTTTTTGGACTCTACCAAAAATGATTCAAAATGTCATTTGGATCGGGCCTCATGTTGAATAACCACTTTTTAAACCCTCACAGTGACCAAAATTGCCATTTTTACAGAGTTTTGCTTACCTAAAATCTTCAATTTTGACCAATTTCAGGCACAGAAATGACTTTAAACACACTTATTGTAGTTGAAAAAGTAATAACTCACATCCAACCGTCATTTAAAGTCAAAAGATTAAATGTTAAAATTTCGTCAATATTGACCATTTTTTCAACGTTCGACTGGTCCGGGGTCATCGTTTTTCATCAGAAAATGGATTTTTTGGACTCTACCAAAAATGATTCAAAATGTCATTTGGATCAGGCCTCATGTTGAATAACCACTTTTTAAACCCTCACAGTGACCAAAACTGCCATTTTTACAGAGTTTTGCTTACTCAAAATCTTCAATTTTGACCAATTTCAGGCACAGAAATGACTTTAAACACACTTATTTTAGTTGAAAAAGTAATAACTCACATCCAACCGTCATTTAAAGTCAAATGATTAAATGTTAAAATTTCATCAATATTGACCATTTTTTCAACGTTCGACTGGTCCGGGGTCATCGTTTTTCATCAGAAAAAGGATTTTTTGGACTCTACCAAAAATGATTCAAAATGTCATTTGGATCAGGCCTCATGTTGAATAACCACTTTTTAAACCCTCACAGTGACCAAAACTGCCATTTTTACAGAGTTTTGCTTACTCAAAATCTTCAATTTTGACCAATTTCAGGCACAGAAATGACTTTAAACACACTTATTTTAGTTGAAAAGTAATAACTCACATCCAACCGTCATTTAAAGTCAAAAGATTAAATGATAAAATTTCATCAATATTGACCATTTTTTCAACGTTCCACTGGTCCGGGGTCATCGTTTTCATCAGAAAATTGATTTTTTGGACTCTACCAAAAATGATTCAAAATGTCATTGGATCGGGCCTCATGTTGAATAACCACTTTTTAAACCCTCGTAGTGACCAAAATTGCCATTTTTACAGAGTTTTGCTTACTCAAAATCTTCAATTTTGACCAATTTCAGGCTTAGAAATGACTTTAAACACACTTATTTTAGTTGAAAAAGTAATAACTCACATCCAACCGTCATTTAAAGTCAAAAGATTAAATGTTAAAATTTCATCAATATTGACCATTTTTTCAACGTTCGACTGGTCCGGGGTCATCGTTTTTCATCAGAAAATGGATTTTTTGGACTCTACCAAAAATGATTCAAAATGTCATTTGGATCAGGCCTCATGTTGAATAACCACTTTTTAAACCCTCACAGTGACCAAAATTGCCATTTTTACAGAGTTTTGCTTACTCAAAATCTTCAATTTTGACCAATTTCAGGCACAGAAATGACTTTAAACACACTTGTTTTAGTTGAAAAAGTAATAACTCACATCCAACCGTCATTTAAAGTCAAAAGAATAAATGTTAAAATTTCATCAATATTGACCATTTTTTCAACGTTCGACTGGTCCGGGGTCATCGTTTTTCATCAGAAAATTGATTTTTTGGACTCTACCAAAAATGATTCAAAATGTCATTTGGATCGGGCCTCATGTTGAATAACCACTTTTTAAACCCTCACAGTGACCAAAATTGCCATTTTTACAGAGTTTTGCTTACTCAAAATCTTCAATTTTGACCAATTTCAGGCACAGAAATGACTTTAAACACACTTATTTTAGTTGAAAAAGTAATAACTCACATCCAACCGTCATTTAAAGTCAAAAGATTAAATTTTAAAATGTCATCAATATTGACCATTTTTTCAACGTTCGACTGCTCCGGGGTCATCGTTTTTCATCAGAAAATTGATTTTTTGGACTCTACCAAAAATGATTCAAAATGTCATTTGGATCAGGCCTCATGTTGAATAACCACTTTTTAAACCCTCACAGTGACCAAAACTGCCATTTTTACAGAGTTTTGCTTACTCAAAATCTTCAATTTTGACCAATTTCAGGCACAGAAATGACTTTAAACACACTTATTTTAGTTGAAAAAGTAATAACTCACATCCAACCGTCATTTAAAGTCAAAAGATTAAATGTTAAAATTTCATCAATATTGACCATTTTTTCAACGTTCGACTGGTCCGGGGTCATCGTTTTTCATCAGAAAATTGATTTTTTGGACTCTACCAAAAATGATTCAAAATGTCATTTGGATCGGGCCTCATGTTGAATGACCACTTTTTAAACCCTCACAGTGACCAAAATTGCCATTTTTACAGAGTTTTGCTTACTCAAAATCTTCAATTTTGACCAATTTCAGGCACAGAAATGACTTTAAACACACTTATTTTAGTTGAAAAAGTAATAACTCACATCCAACAGTCATTTAAAGTCAAAAGATTAAATGTTAAAATTTCATCAATATTGACCATTTTTTCAACGTTCGACTAGTCCGGGGTCATCGTTTTTCATCAGAAAATTGATTTTTTGGACTCTACCAAAAATGATTCAAAATGTCATTTGGATCGGGCCTCATGTTGAATAACCAATTTTTAAACCCTCACAGTGACCAAAATTGCCATTTTTGCAGAGTTTTGCTTACTCAAAATCTTCAATTTTGACCAATTTCAGGCACAGAAATGACTTTAAACACACTTATTTTAGTTGAAAAAGTAATAACTCACATCCAACCGTCATTTAAAGTCAAAAGATTAAATGTTAAAATTTCATCAATATTGACCATTTTTTCAACGTTCGACTGGTCCGGGGTCATCGTTTTTCACCAGAAAATTGATTTTTTGGACTCTACCAAAAATGATTCAAAATGTCATTTGGATCGGGCCTCATGTTGAATGACCACTTTTTAAACCCTCACAGTGACCAAAATTGCCATTTTTACAGAGTTTTGCTTACTCAAAATCTTCAATTTTGACCAATTTCAGGCACAGAAATGACTTTAAACACACTTATTTTAGTTGAAAAAGTAATAACTCACATCCAACCGTCATTTAAAGTCAAAAGATTAAATGTTAAAATTTCATCAATATTGACCATTTTTTCAACGTTCGACTGGTCCGGGGTCATCGTTTTTCATCAGAAAATTGATTTTTTGGACTCTACCAAAAATGATTCAAAATGTCATTTGGATCGGGCCTCATGTTGAATAACCACTTTTTAAACCCTCACAGTGACCAAAATTGCCATTTTTACAGAGTTTTGCTTACTCAAAATCTTCAATTTTGACCAATTTCAGGCACAGAAATGACTTTAAACACACTTATTTTAGTTGAAAAAGTAATAACTCACATCCAACCGTCATTTAAAGTCAAAAGATTAAATTTTAAAATTTCATCAATATTGACCATTTTTTCAACGTTCGACTGCTCCGGGGTCATCGTTTTTCATCAGAAAATTGATTTTTAGGACTCTACCAAAAATGATTCAAAATGTCATTTGGATCAGGCCTCATGTTGAATAACCACTTTTTAAACCCTCACAGTGACCAAAACTGCCATTTTTACAGAGTTTTGCTTACTCAAAATCTTCAATTTTGACCAATTTCAGGCACAGAAATGACTTTAAACACACTTATTTTAGTTGAAAAAGTAATAACTCACATCCAACCGTCATTTAAAGTCAAAAGATTAAATGTTAAAATTTCATCAATATTGACCATTTTTTCAACGTTCGACTGGTCCGGGGTCATCGTTTTTCATCAGAAAATTGATTTTTTGGACTCTACCAAAAATGATTCAAAATGTCATTTGGATCGGGCCTCATGTTGAATGACCACTTTTTAAACCCTCACAGTGACCAAAATTGCCATTTTTACAGAGTTTTGCTTACTCAAAATCTTCAATTTTGACCAATTTCAGGCACAGAAATGACTTTAAACACACTTATTTTAGTTGAAAAAGTAATAACTCACATCCAACCGTCATTTAAAGTCAAAAGATTAAATGTTAAAATTTCATCAATATTGACCATTTTTTCAACGTTCGACTGGTCCGGGGTCATCGTTTTTCATCAGAAAATTGATTTTTTGGACTCTACCAAAAATGATTCAAAATGTCATTTGGATCGGGCCTCATGTTGAATAACTACTTTTTAAACCCTCACAGTGACCAAAATTGCCATTTTTACAGAGTTTTGCTTACTCAAAATCTTCAATTTTGACCAATTTCAGGCACAGAAATGACTTTAAACACACTTATTTTAGTTGAAAAAGTAATAACTCACATCCAACCGTCATTTAAAGTCAAAAGATTAAATTTTAAAATTTCATCAATATTGACCATTTTTTCAACGTTCGACTGCTCCGGGGTCATCGTTTTTCATCAGAAAATTGATTTTTTGGACTCTACCAAAAATGATTCAAAATGTCATTTGGATCAGGCCTCATGTTGAATAACCACTTTTTAAACCCTCACAGTGACCAAAACTGCCATTTTTACAGAGTTTTCCTTACTCAAATTCTTCAATTTTGACCAATTTCAGGCACAGAAATGACTTTAAACACACTTATTTTAGTTGAAAAAGTAATAACTCACATCCAACCGTCATTTAAAGTCAAAAGATTAAATGTTAAAATTTCATCAATATTGACCATTTTTTCAACGTTCGACTGGTCCGGGGTCATCGTTTTTCATCAGAAAATGGATTTTTTGGACTCTACCAAAAATGATTCAAAATGTCATTTGGATCGGGCCTCATGTTGAATAACCACTTTTTAAACCCTCACAGTGACCAAAATTGCCATTTTTACAGAGTTTTGCTTACTCAAAATCTTCAATTTTGACCAATTTCAGGCACAGAAATGACTTTAAACACACTTATTTTAGTTGAAAAAGTAATAACTCACATCCAACCATCATTTAAAGTCAAAAGATTAAATGTTAAAATTTCATCAATATTGACCATTTTTTCAACGTTTGACTGGTCCGGGGTCATCGTTTTTCATCAGAAAATGGATTTTTTGGACTCTACCAAAAATGATTCAAAATGTCATTTGGATCGGGCCTCATGTTGAATAACCACTTTTTAAACCCTCACAGTGACCAAAATTGCCATTTTTACAGAGTTTTGCTTATTCAAAATCTTCAATTTTGACCAATTTCAGGCACAGAAATGACTTTAAACACACTTGTTTTAGTTGAAAAAGTAATAACTCACATCCAACCGTCATT
Source organism: Lissotriton vulgaris (assembly GCF_964263255.1). NCBI lineage: Eukaryota > Metazoa > Chordata > Amphibia > Caudata > Salamandridae > Lissotriton > Lissotriton vulgaris. The sequence goes on along the minus strand of NW_028250342.1, from coordinate 40,482 downwards.
TAAAGTCAAAAGAATAAATGTTAAAATTTCATCAATATTGACCATTTTTTCAACGTTCGACTGGTCCGGGGTCATCGTTTTTCATCAGAAAATTGATTTTTTGGACTCTACCAAAAATGATTCAAAATGTCATTTGGATCGGGCCTCATGTTGAATAACCAATTTTTAAACCCTCACAGTGACCAAAATTGCCATTTTTGCAGAGTTTTGCTTACTCAAAATCTTCAATTTTGACCAATTTCAGGCACAGAAATGACTTTAAACACACTTATTTTAGTTGAAAAAGTAATAACTCACATCCAACCGTCATTTAAAGTCAAAAGATTAAATGTTAAAATTTCATCAATATTGACCATTTTTTCAACGTTCGACTGGTCCGGGGTCATCGTTTTTCATCAGAAAATTGATTTTTTGGACTCTACCAAAAATGATTCAAAATGTCATTTGGATCGGGCCTCATGTTGAATGACCACTTTTTAAACCCTCACAGTGACCAAAATTGCCATTTTTACAGAGTTTTGCTTACTCAAAATCTTCAATTTTGACCAATTTCAGGCACAGAAATGACTTTAAACACACTTATTTTAGTTGAAAAAGTAATAACTCACATCCAACCGTCATTTAAAGTCAAAAGATTAAATGTTAAAATTTCATCAATATTGACCATTTTTTCAACGTTCGACTGGTCCGGGGTCATCGTTTTTCATCAGAAAATTGATTTTTTGGACTCTACCAAAAATGATTCAAAATGTCATTTGGATCGGGCCTCATGTTGAATAACCACTTTTTAAACCATCACAGTGACCAAAATTGCCATTTTTACAGAGTTTTGCTTACTCAAAATCTTCAATTTTGACCAATTTCAGGCACAGAAATGACTTTAAACACACTTATTTTAGTTGAAAAAGTAATAACTCACATCCAACCGTCATTTAAAGTCAAAAGATTAAATTTTAAAATTTCATCAATATTGACCATTTTTTCAACGTTCGACTGCTCCGGGGTCATCGTTTTTCATCAGAAAATTGATTTTTTGGACTCTACCAAAAATGATTCAAAATGTCATTTGGATCAGGCCTCATGTTGAATAACCACTTTTTAAACCCTCACAGTGACCAAAACTGCCATTTTTACAGAGTTTTGCTTACTCAAAATCTTCAATTTTGACCAATTTCAGGCACAGAAATGACTTTAAACACACTTATTTTAGTTGAAAAAGTAATAACTCACATCCAACCGTCATTTAAAGTCAAAAGATTAAATGTTAAAATTTCATCAATATTGACCATTTTTTCAACGTTCGACTGGTCCGGGGTCATCGTTTTTCATCAGAAAATTGATTTTTTGGACTCTACCAAAAATGATTCAAAATGTCATTTGGATCGGGCCTCATGTTGAATGACCACTTTTTAAACCCTCACAGTGACCAAAATTGCCATTTTTACAGAGTTTTGCTTACTCAAAATCTTCAATTTTGACCAATTTCAGGCACAGAAATGACTTTAAACACACTTATTTTAGTTGAAAAAGTAATAACTCACATCCAACCGTCATTTAAAGTCAAAAGATTAAATGTTAAAATTTCATCAATATTGACCATTTTTTCAACGTTCGACTGGTCCGGGGTCATCGTTTTTCATCAGAAAATTGATTTTTTGGACTCTACCAAAAATGATTCAAAATGTCATTTGGATCGGGCCTCATGTTGAATAACCAATTTTTAAACCCTCACAGTGACCAAAATTGCCATTTTTGCAGAGTTTTGCTTACTCAAAATCTTCAATTTTGACCAATTTCAGGCACAGAAATGACTTTAAACACACTTATTTTAGTTGAAAAAGTAATAACTCACATCCAACCGTCATTTAAAGTCAAAAGATTAAATGTTAAAATTTCATCAATATTGACCATTTTTTCAACGTTCGACTGGTCCGGGGTCATCGTTTTTCACCAGAAAATTGATTTTTTGGACTCTACCAAAAATGATTCAAAATGTCATTTGGATCGGGCCTCATGTTGAATGACCACTTTTTAAACCCTCACAGTGACCAAAATTGCCATTTTTACAGAGTTTTGCTTACTCAAAATCTTCAATTTTGACCAATTTCAGGCACAGAAATGACTTTAAACACACTTATTTTAGTTGAAAAAGTAATAACTCACATCCAACCGTCATTTAAAGTCAAAAGATTAAATGTTAAAATTTCATCAATATTGACCATTTTTTCAACGTTCGACTGGTCCGGGGTCATCGTTTTTCATCAGAAAATTGATTTTTTGGACTCTACCAAAAATGATTCAAAATGTCATTTGGATCGGGCCTCATGTTGAATAACCACTTTTTAAACCCTCACAGTGACCAAAATTGCCATTTTTACAGAGTTTTGCTTACTCAAAATCTTCAATTTTGACCAATTTCAGGCACAGAAATGACTTTAAACACACTTATTTTAGTTGAAAAAGTAATAACTCACATCCAACCGTCATTTAAAGTCAAAAGATTAAATTTTAAAATTTCATCAATATTGACCATTTTTTCAACGTTCGACTGCTCCGGGGTCATCGTTTTTCATCAGAAAATTGATTTTTAGGACTCTACCAAAAATGATTCAAAATGTCATTTGGATCAGGCCTCATGTTGAATAACCACTTTTTAAACCCTCACAGTGACCAAAACTGCCATTTTTACAGAGTTTTGCTTACTCAAAATCTTCAATTTTGACCAATTTCAGGCACAGAAATGACTTTAAACACACTTATTTTAGTTGAAAAAGTAATAACTCACATCCAACCGTCATTTAAAGTCAAAAGATTAAATGTTAAAATTTCATCAATATTGACCATTTTTTCAACGTTCGACTGGTCCGGGGTCATCGTTTTTCATCAGAAAATTGATTTTTTGGACTCTACCAAAAATGATTCAAAATGTCATTTGGATCGGGCCTCATGTTGAATGACCACTTTTTAAACCCTCACAGTGACCAAAATTGCCATTTTTACAGAGTTTTGCTTACTCAAAATCTTCAATTTTGACCAATTTCAGGCACAGAAATGACTTTAAACACACTTATTTTAGTTGAAAAAGTAATAACTCACATCCAACCGTCATTTAAAGTCAAAAGATTAAATGTTAAAATTTCATCAATATTGACCATTTTTTCAACGTTCGACTGGTCCGGGGTCATCGTTTTTCATCAGAAAATTGATTTTTTGGACTCTACCAAAAATGATTCAAAATGTCATTTGGATCGGGCCTCATGTTGAATAACCACTTTTTAAACCCTCACAGTGACCAAAATTGCCATTTTTACAGAGTTTTGCTTACTCAAAATCTTCAATTTTGACCAATTTCAGGCACAGAAATGACTTTAAACACACTTATTTTAGTTCAAAAAGTAATAACTCACATCCAACCGTCATTTAAAGTCAAAAGATTAAATTTTAAAATTTCATCAATATTGACCATTTTTTCAACGTTCGACTGCTCCGGGGTCATCGTTTTTCATCAGAAAATTGATTTTTTGGACTCTACCAAAAATGATTCAAAATGTCATTTGGATCAGGCCTCATGTTGAATAACCACTTTTTAAACCCTCACAGTGACCAAAACTGCCATTTTTACAGAGTTTTCCTTACTCAAATTCTTCAATTTTGACCAATTTCAGGCACAGAAATGACTTTAAACACACTTATTTTAGTTGAAAAAGTAATAACTCACATCCAACCGTCATTTAAAGTCAAAAGATTAAATGTTAAAATTTCATCAATATTGACCATTTTTTCAACGTTCGACTGGTCCGGGGTCATCGTTTTTCATCAGAAAATGGATTTTTTGGACTCTACCAAAAATGATTCAAAATGTCATTTGGATCGGGCCTCATGTTGAATAACCACTTTTTAAACCCTCACAGTGACCAAAATTGCCATTTTTACAGAGTTTTGCTTACTCAAAATCTTCAATTTTGACCAATTTCAGGCACAGAAATGACTTTAAACACACTTATTTTAGTTGAAAAAGTAATAACTCACATCCAACCATCATTTAAAGTCAAAAGATTAAATGTTAAAATTTCATCAATATTGACCATTTTTTCAACGTTTGACTGGTCCGGGGTCATCGTTTTTCATCAGAAAATGGATTTTTTGGACTCTACCAAAAATGATTCAAAATGTCATTTGGATCGGGCCTCATGTTGAATAACCACTTTTTAAACCCTCACAGTGACCAAAATTGCCATTTTTACAGAGTTTTGCTTACTCAAAATCTTCAATTTTGACCAATTTCAGGCACAGAAATGACTTTAAACACACTTATTTTAGTTGAAAAAGTAATAACTCACATCCAACCGTCATTTAAAGTCAAAAGATTAAATGTTAAAATTTCATCAATATTGACCTTTTTTTCAACGTTCGACTGGTCCGGGGTCATCGTTTTTCATCAGAAAATTGATTTTTTGGACTCTACCAAAAATGATTCAAAATGTCATTTGGATCGGGCCTCATGTTGAATAACCACTTTTTAAACCCTCACAGTGACCAAAATTCCCATTTTTACAGAGTTTTGCTTACTCAAAATCTTCAATTTTGACCAATTTCAGGCACAGAAATGACTTTAAACACACTTATTTTAGTTGAAAAAGTAATAACTGACATCCAACCGTCATTTAAAGTCAAAAGATTAAATGTTAAAATTTCATCAATATTGACCATTTTTTCAACGTTCGACTGGTCCGGGGTCATCGTTTTTCATCAGAAAATTGATTTTTTGGACTCTACCAAAAATGATTCAAAATGTCATTTGGATCAGGCCTCATGTTGAATAACCACTTTTTAAACCCTCAAAGTGACCAAAACTGCCATTTTTACAGAGTTTTGCTTACTCAAAATCTTCAATTTTGACCAATTTCAGGCACTGAAATGACTTTAAACACACTTATTTTAGTTGAAAAAGTAATAACTCACATCCAACCGTCATTTAAAGTCAAAAGATTAAATGTTAAAATTTCATCAATATTGACCATTTTTTCAACGTTCGACTGGTCCGGGGTCATCGTTTTTCATCAGAAAATTGATTTTTTGGACTCTACCAAAAATGATTCAAAATGTCATTTGGATCGGGCCTCATGTTGAATAACCACTTTTTAAACCCTCACAGTGACCAAAATTGCCATTTTTGCAGAGTTTTGCTTACTCAAAATCTTCAATTTTGACCAATTTCAGGCACAGAAATGACTTTAAACACACTTATTTTAGTTGAAAAAGTAATAACTCACATCCAACCATCATTTAAAGTCAAAAGATTAAATGTCAAAATTTCATCAATATTGACCATTTTTTCAACGTTCGACTGGTCCGGGGTCATCGTTTTTCATCAGAAAATTGATTTTTTGGACTCTACCAAAAATGATTCAAAATGTCATTTTGATCGGGCCTCATGTTGAATAACCACTTTTTAAACCCTCACAGTGACCAAAACTGCCATTTTTACAGAGTTTTGCTTACTCAAAATCTTCAATTTTGACCAATTTCAGGCACAGAAATGACTTTAAACACACTTATTGTAGTTGAAAAAGTAATAACTCACATCCAACCGTCATTTAAAGTCAAAAGATTAAATGTTAAAATTTCATCAATATTGACCATTTTTTCAACGTTCGACTGGTCCGGGGTCATCGTTTTTCATCAGAAAATTGATTTTTTGGACTCTACCAAAAATGATTCAAAATGTCATTTGGATCAGGCCTCATGTTGAATAACCACTTTTTAAACCCTCACAGTGACCAAAACTGCCATTTTTACAGAGTTTTGCTTACTCAAAATCTTCAATTTTGACCAATTTCAGGCACAGAAATGACTTTAAACACACTTATTTTAGTTGAAAAAGTAATAACTCACATCCAACCGTCATTTAAAGTCAAAAGATTAAATGTTAAAATTTCATCAATATTGACCATTTTTTCAACGTTCGACTGGTCCGGGGTCATCGTTTTTCATCAGAAAATTGATTTTTTGGACTCTACCAAAAATGATTCAAAATGTCATTTGGATCGGGCCTCATGTTGAATAACCACTTTTTAAACCCTCACAGTGACCAAAATTGCCATTTTTGCAGAGTTTTGCTTACTCAAAATCTTCAATTTTGACCAATTTCAGGCACAGAAATGACTTTAAACACACTTATTTTAGTTGAAAAAGTAATAACTCACATCCAACCGTCATTTAAAGTCAAAAGATTAAATGTTAATTGACCATTTTTTCAACGTTCGACTGGTCCGGGGTCATCGTTTTTCATCAGAAAATTGATTTTTTGGACTCTACCAAAAATGATTCAAAATGTCATTTGGATCGGGCCTCATGTTGAATAACCACTTTTTAAACCCTCACAGTGACCAAAATTGCCATTTTTACAGAGTTTTGCTTACTCAAAATCTTCAATTTTGACCAATTTCAGGCACAGAAATGACTTTAAACACACTTATTTTAGTAGAAAAAGTAATAACTCACATCCAACCGTCATTTAAAGTCAAAAGATTAAATGTTAAAATTTCATCAATATTGACTATTTTTTCAACGTTCGACTGGTCCGGGGTCATCGTTTTTCATCAGAAAATTGATTTTTTGGACTCTACCAAAAATGATTCAAAATGTCATTTGGATCAGGCCTCATGTTGAATAACCACTTTTTAAACCCTCACAGTGACCAAAACTGCCATTTTTACAGAGTTTTGCTTACTCAAATTCTTCAATTTTGACCAATTTCAGGCACAGAAATGACTTTAAACACACTTATTTTAGTTGAAAAAGTAATAACTCACATCCAACTGTCATTTAAAGTCAAAAGATTAAATGTTAAAATTTCCTCAATATTGACCATTTTTTCAACGTTTGACTGGTCCGGGGTCATCGTTTTTCATCAGAAAATTGATTTTTTGGACTCTACCAAAAATGATTCAAAATGTCATTTGGATCGGGCCTCATGTTGAATAACCACTTTTTAAACCCTCACAGTGACCAAAATTGCCATTTTTACAGAGTTTTGCTTACCTAAAATCTTCAATTTTGACCAATTTCAGGCACAGAAATGACTTTAAACACACTTATTGTAGTTGAAAAAGTAATAACTCACATCCAACCGTCATTTAAAGTCAAAAGATTAAATGTTAAACTTTCATCAATATTGACCATTTTTTGAACGTTCGACTGGCTCGGGGTCATCGTTTTTCATCAGAAAATTGATTTTTTGGACTCTACCAAAAATGATTCAAAATGTCATTTGGATCGGGCCTCATGTTGAATAACCACTTTTTAAACCCTCACAGTGACCAAAATTGCCATTTTTACAGAGTTTTGCTTACCTAAAATCTTCAATTTTGACCAATTTCAGGCACAGAAATGACTTTAAACACACTTATTGTAGTTGAAAAAGTAATAACTCACATCCAACCGTCATTTAAAGTCAAAAGATTAAATGTTAAAATTTCGTCAATATTGACCATTTTTTCAACGTTCGACTGGTCCGGGGTCATCGTTTTTCATCAGAAAATGGATTTTTTGGACTCTACCAAAAATGATTCAAAATGTCATTTGGATCAGGCCTCATGTTGAATAACCACTTTTTAAACCCTCACAGTGACCAAAACTGCCATTTTTACAGAGTTTTGCTTACTCAAAATCTTCAATTTTGACCAATTTCAGGCACAGAAATGACTTTAAACACACTTATTTTAGTTGAAAAAGTAATAACTCACATCCAACCGTCATTTAAAGTCAAATGATTAAATGTTAAAATTTCATCAATATTGACCATTTTTTCAACGTTCGACTGGTCCGGGGTCATCGTTTTTCATCAGAAAAAGGATTTTTTGGACTCTACCAAAAATGATTCAAAATGTCATTTGGATCAGGCCTCATGTTGAATAACCACTTTTTAAACCCTCACAGTGACCAAAACTGCCATTTTTACAGAGTTTTGCTTACTCAAAATCTTCAATTTTGACCAATTTCAGGCACAGAAATGACTTTAAACACACTTATTTTAGTTGAAAAGTAATAACTCACATCCAACCGTCATTTAAAGTCAAAAGATTAAATGATAAAATTTCATCAATATTGACCATTTTTTCAACGTTCCACTGGTCCGGGGTCATCGTTTTCATCAGAAAATTGATTTTTTGGACTCTACCAAAAATGATTCAAAATGTCATTGGATCGGGCCTCATGTTGAATAACCACTTTTTAAACCCTCGTAGTGACCAAAATTGCCATTTTTACAGAGTTTTGCTTACTCAAAATCTTCAATTTTGACCAATTTCAGGCTTAGAAATGACTTTAAACACACTTATTTTAGTTGAAAAAGTAATAACTCACATCCAACCGTCATTTAAAGTCAAAAGATTAAATGTTAAAATTTCATCAATATTGACCATTTTTTCAACGTTCGACTGGTCCGGGGTCATCGTTTTTCATCAGAAAATGGATTTTTTGGACTCTACCAAAAATGATTCAAAATGTCATTTGGATCAGGCCTCATGTTGAATAACCACTTTTTAAACCCTCACAGTGACCAAAATTGCCATTTTTACAGAGTTTTGCTTACTCAAAATCTTCAATTTTGACCAATTTCAGGCACAGAAATGACTTTAAACACACTTGTTTTAGTTGAAAAAGTAATAACTCACATCCAACCGTCATTTAAAGTCAAAAGAATAAATGTTAAAATTTCATCAATATTGACCATTTTTTCAACGTTCGACTGGTCCGGGGTCATCGTTTTTCATCAGAAAATTGATTTTTTGGACTCTACCAAAAATGATTCAAAATGTCATTTGGATCGGGCCTCATGTTGAATAACCACTTTTTAAACCCTCACAGTGACCAAAATTGCCATTTTTACAGAGTTTTGCTTACTCAAAATCTTCAATTTTGACCAATTTCAGGCACAGAAATGACTTTAAACACACTTATTTTAGTTGAAAAAGTAATAACTCACATCCAACCGTCATTTAAAGTCAAAAGATTAAATTTTAAAATTTCATCAATATTGACCATTTTTTCAACGTTCGACTGCTCCGGGGTCATCGTTTTTCATCAGAAAATTGATTTTTTGGACTCTACCAAAAATGATTCAAAATGTCATTTGGATCAGGCCTCATGTTGAATAACCACTTTTTAAACCCTCACAGTGACCAAAACTGCCATTTTTACAGAGTTTTGCTTACTCAAAATCTTCAATTTTGACCAATTTCAGGCACAGAAATGACTTTAAACACACTTATTTTAGTTGAAAAAGTAATAACTCACATCCAACCGTCATTTAAAGTCAAAAGATTAAATGTTAAAATTTCATCAATATTGACCATTTTTTCAACGTTCGACTGGTCCGGGGTCATCGTTTTTCATCAGAAAATTGATTTTTTGGACTCTACCAAAAATGATTCAAAATGTCATTTGGATCGGGCCTCATGTTGAATGACCACTTTTTAAACCCTCACAGTGACCAAAATTGCCATTTTTACAGAGTTTTGCTTACTCAAAATCTTCAATTTTGACCAATTTCAGGCACAGAAATGACTTTAAACACACTTATTTTAGTTGAAAAAGTAATAACTCACATCCAACAGTCATTTAAAGTCAAAAGATTAAATGTTAAAATTTCATCAATATTGACCATTTTTTCAACGTTCGACTGGTCCGGGGTCATCGTTTTTCATCAGAAAATTGATTTTTTGGACTCTACCAAAAATGATTCAAAATGTCATTTGGATCGGGCCTCATGTTGAATAACCAATTTTTAAACCCTCACAGTGACCAAAATTGCCATTTTTGCAGAGTTTTGCTTACTCAAAATCTTCAATTTTGACCAATTTCAGGCACAGAAATGACTTTAAACACACTTATTTTAGTTGAAAAAGTAATAACTCACATCCAACCGTCATTTAAAGTCAAAAGATTAAATGTTAAAATTTCATCAATATTGACCATTTTTTCAACGTTCGACTGGTCCGGGGTCATCGTTTTTCACCAGAAAATTGATTTTTTGGACTCTACCAAAAATGATTCAAAATGTCATTTGGATCGGGCCTCATGTTGAATGACCACTTTTTAAACCCTCACAGTGACCAAAATTGCCATTTTTACAGAGTTTTGCTTACTCAAAATCTTCAATTTTGACCAATTTCAGGCACAGAAATGACTTTAAACACACTTATTTTAGTTGAAAAAGTAATAACTCACATCCAACCGTCATTTAAAGTCAAAAGATTAAATGTTAAAATTTCATCAATATTGACCATTTTTTCAACGTTCGACTGGTCCGGGGTCATCGTTTTTCATCAGAAAATTGATTTTTTGGACTCTACCAAAAATGATTCAAAATGTCATTTGGATCGGGCCTCATGTTGAATAACCACTTTTTAAACCCTCACAGTGACCAAAATTGCCATTTTTACAGAGTTTTGCTTACTCAAAATCTTCAATTTTGACCAATTTCAGGCACAGAAATGACTTTAAACACACTTATTTTAGTTGAAAAAGTAATAACTCACATCCAACCGTCATTTAAAGTCAAAAGATTAAATTTTAAAATTTCATCAATATTGACCATTTTTTCAACGTTCGACTGCTCCGGGGTCATCGTTTTTCATCAGAAAATTGATTTTTAGGACTCTACCAAAAATGATTCAAAATGTCATTTGGATCAGGCCTCATGTTGAATAACCACTTTTTAAACCCTCACAGTGACCAAAACTGCCATTTTTACAGAGTTTTGCTTACTCAAAATCTTCAATTTTGACCAATTTCAGGCACAGAAATGACTTTAAACACACTTATTTTAGTTGAAAAAGTAATAACTCACATCCAACCGTCATTTAAAGTCAAAAGATTAAATGTTAAAATTTCATCAATATTGACCATTTTTTCAACGTTCGACTGGTCCGGGGTCATCGTTTTTCATCAGAAAATTGATTTTTTGGACTCTACCAAAAATGATTCAAAATGTCATTTGGATCGGGCCTCATGTTGAATGACCACTTTTTAAACCCTCACAGTGACCAAAATTGCCATTTTTACAGAGTTTTGCTTACTCAAAATCTTCAATTTTGACCAATTTCAGGCACAGAAATGACTTTAAACACACTTATTTTGGTTGAAAAAGTAATAACTCACATCCAACCGTCATTTAAAGTCAAAAGATTAAATGTTAAAATTTCATCAATATTGACCATTTTTTCAACGTTCGACTGGTCCGGGGTCATCGTTTTTCATCAGAAAATTGATTTTTTGGACTCTACCAAAAATGATTCAAAATGTCATTTGGATCGGGCCTCATGTTGAATAACCACTTTTTAAACCCTCACAGTGACCAAAATTGCCATTTTTACAGAGTTTTGCTTACTCAAAATCTTCAATTTTGACCAATTTCAGGCACAGAAATGACTTTAAACACACTTATTTTAGTTGAAAAAGTAATAACTCACATCCAACCGTCATTTAAAGTCAAAAGATTAAATTTTAAAATTTCATCAATATTGACCATTTTTTCAACGTTCGACTGCTCCGGGGTCATCGTTTTTCATCAGAAAATTGATTTTTTGGACTCTACCAAAAATGATTCAAAATGTCATTTGGATCAGGCCTCATGTTGAATAACCACTTTTTAAACCCTCACAGTGACCAAAACTGCCATTTTTACAGAGTTTTCCTTACTCAAATTCTTCAATTTTGACCAATTTCAGGCACAGAAATGACTTTAAACACACTTATTTTAGTTGAAAAAGTAATAACTCACATCCAACCGTCATTTAAAGTCAAAAGATTAAATGTTAAAATTTCATCAATATTGACCATTTTTTCAACGTTCGACTGGTCCGGGGTCATCGTTTTTCATCAGAAAATGGATTTTTTGGACTCTACCAAAAATGATTCAAAATGTCATTTGGATCGGGCCTCATGTTGAATAACCACTTTTTAAACCCTCACAGTGACCAAAATTGCCATTTTTACAGAGTTTTGCTTACTCAAAATCTTCAATTTTGACCAATTTCAGGCACAGAAATGACTTTAAACACACTTATTTTAGTTGAAAAAGTAATAACTCACATCCAACCATCATTTAAAGTCAAAAGATTAAATGTTAAAATTTCATCAATATTGACCATTTTTTCAACGTTTGACTGGTCCGGGGTCATCGTTTTTCATCAGAAAATGGATTTTTTGGACTCTACCAAAAATGATTCAAAATGTCATTTGGATCGGGCCTCATGTTGAATAACCACTTTTTAAACCCTCACAGTGACCAAAATTGCCATTTTTACAGAGTTTTGCTTACTCAAAATCTTCAATTTTGACCAATTTCAGGCACAGAAATGACTTTAAACACACTTATTTTAGTTGAAAAAGTAATAACTCACATCCAACCGTCATTTAAAGTCAAAAGATTAAATGTTAAAATTTCATCAATATTGACCTTTTTTTCAACGTTCGACTGGTCCGGGGTCATCGTTTTTCATCAGAAAATTGATTTTTTGGACTCTACCAAAAATGATTCAAAATGTCATTTGGATCGGGCCTCATGTTGAATAACCACTTTTTAAACCCTCACAGTGACCAAAATTCCCATTTTTACAGAGTTTTGCTTACTCAAAATCTTCAATTTTGACCAATTTCAGGCACAGAAATGACTTTAAACACACTTATTTTAGTTGAAAAAGTAATAACTGACATCCAACCGTCATTTAAAGTCAAAAGATTAAATGTTAAAATTTCATCAATATTGACCATTTTTTCAACGTTCGACTGGTCCGGGGTCATCGTTTTTCATCAGAAAATTGATTTTTTGGACTCTACCAAAAATGATTCAAAATGTCATTTGGATCAGGCCTCATGTTGAATAACCACTTTTTAAACCCTCAAAGTGACCAAAACTGCCATTTTTACAGAGTTTTGCTTACTCAAAATCTTCAATTTTGACCAATTTCAGGCACTGAAATGACTTTAAACACACTTATTTTAGTTGAAAAAGTAATAACTCACATCCAACCGTCATTTAAAGTCAAAAGATTAAATGTTAAAATTTCATCAATATTGACCATTTTTTCAACGTTCGACTGGTCCGGGGTCATCGTTTTTCATCAGAAAATTGATTTTTTGGACTCTACCAAAAATGATTCAAAATGTCATTTGGATCGGGCCTCATGTTGAATAACCACTTTTTAAACCCTCACAGTGACCAAAATTGCCATTTTTGCAGAGTTTTGCTTACTCAAAATCTTCAATTTTGACCAATTTCAGGCACAGAAATGACTTTAAACACACTTATTTTAGTTGAAAAAGTAATAACTCACATCCAACCATCATTTAAAGTCAAAAGATTAAATGTCAAAATTTCATCAATATTGACCATTTTTTCAACGTTCGACTGGTCCGGGGTCATCGTTTTTCATCAGAAAATTGATTTTTTGGACTCTACCAAAAATGATTCAAAATGTCATTTTGATCGGGCCTCATGTTGAATAACCACTTTTTAAACCCTCACAGTGACCAAAACTGCCATTTTTACAGAGTTTTGCTTACTCAAAATCTTCAATTTTGACCAATTTCAGGCACAGAAATGACTTTAAACACACTTATTGTAGTTGAAAAAGTAATAACTCACATCCAACCGTCATTTAAAGTCAAAAGATTAAATGTTAAAATTTCATCAATATTGACCATTTTTTCAACGTTCGACTGGTCCGGGGTCATCGTTTTTCATCAGAAAATTGATTTTTTGGACTCTACCAAAAATGATTCAAAATGTCATTTGGATCAGGCCTCATGTTGAATAACCACTTTTTAAACCCTCACAGTGACCAAAACTGCCATTTTTACAGAGTTTTGCTTACTCAAAATCTTCAATTTTGACCAATTTCAGGCACAGAAATGACTTTAAACACACTTATTTTAGTTGAAAAAGTAATAACTCACATCCAACCGTCATTTAAAGTCAAAAGATTAAATGTTAAAATTTCATCAATATTGACCATTTTTTCAACGTTCGACTGGTCCGGGGTCATCGTTTTTCATCAGAAAATTGATTTTTTGGACTCTACCAAAAATGATTCAAAATGTCATTTGGATCGGGCCTCATGTTGAATAACCACTTTTTAAACCCTCACAGTGACCAAAATTGCCATTTTTGCAGAGTTTTGCTTACTCAAAATCTTCAATTTTGACCAATTTCAGGCACAGAAATGACTTTAAACACACTTATTTTAGTTGAAAAAGTAATAACTCACATCCAACCGTCATTTAAAGTCAAAAGATTAAATGTTAATTGACCATTTTTTCAACGTTCGACTGGTCCGGGGTCATCGTTTTTCATCAGAAAATTGATTTTTTGGACTCTACCAAAAATGATTCAAAATGTCATTTGGATCGGGCCTCATGTTGAATAACCACTTTTTAAACCCTCACAGTGACCAAAATTGCCATTTTTACAGAGTTTTGCTTACTCAAAATCTTCAATTTTGACCAATTTCAGGCACAGAAATGACTTTAAACACACTTATTTTAGTAGAAAAAGTAATAACTCACATCCAACCGTCATTTAAAGTCAAAAGATTAAATGTTAAAATTTCATCAATATTGACTATTTTTTCAACGTTCGACTGGTCCGGGGTCATCGTTTTTCATCAGAAAATTGATTTTTTGGACTCTACCAAAAATGATTCAAAATGTCATTTGGATCAGGCCTCATGTTGAATAACCACTTTTTAAACCCTCACAGTGACCAAAACTGCCATTTTTACAGAGTTTTGCTTACTCAAATTCTTCAATTTTGACCAATTTCAGGCACAGAAATGACTTTAAACACACTTATTTTAGTTGAAAAAGTAATAACTCACATCCAACTGTCATTTAAAGTCAAAAGATTAAATGTTAAAATTTCCTCAATATTGACCATTTTTTCAACGTTTGACTGGTCCGGGGTCATCGTTTTTCATCAGAAAATTGATTTTTTGGACTCTACCAAAAATGATTCAAAATGTCATTTGGATCGGGCCTCATGTTGAATAACCACTTTTTAAACCCTCGTAGTGACCAAAATTGCCATTTTTACAGAGTTTTGCTTACTCAAAATCTTCAATTTTGACCAATTTCAGGCTTAGAAATGACTTTAAACACACTTATTTTAGTTGAAAAAGTAATAACTCACATCCAGCCGTCATTTAAAGTCAAAAGATTAAATGTTAAACTTTCATCAATATTGACCATTTTTTGAACGTTCGACTGGCTCGGGGTCATCGTTTTTCATCAGAAAATTGATTTTTTGGACTCTACCAAAAATGATTCAAAATGTCATTTGGATCGGGCCTCATGTTGAATAACCACTTTTTAAACCCTCACAGTGACCAAAATTGCCATTTTTACAGAGTTTTGCTTACCTAAAATCTTCAATTTTGACCAATTTCAGGCACAGAAATGACTTTAAACACACTTATTGTAGTTGAAAAAGTAATAACTCACATCCAACCGTCATTTAAAGTCAAAAGATTAAATGTTAAAATTTCGTCAATATTGACCATTTTTTCAACGTTCGACTGGTCCGGGGTCATCGTTTTTCATCAGAAAATGGATTTTTTGGACTCTACCAAAAATGATTCAAAATGTCATTTGGATCAGGCCTCATGTTGAATAACCACTTTTTAAACCCTCACAGTGACCAAAACTGCCATTTTTACAGAGTTTTGCTTACTCAAAATCTTCAATTTTGACCAATTTCAGGCACAGAAATGACTTTAAACACACTTATTTTAGTTGAAAAAGTAATAACTCACATCCAACCGTCATTTAAAGTCAAAAGATTAAATGTTAAAATTTCATCAATATTGACCATTTTTTCAACGTTCGACTGGTCCGGGGTCATCGTTTTTCATCAGAAAATTGATTTTTTGGACTCTACCAAAAATGATTCAAAATGTCATTTGGATCGGGCCTCATGTTGAATAACCACTTTTTAAACCCTCACAGTGACCAAAACTGCCATTTTTACAGAGTTTTGCTTACTCAAAATCTTCAATTTTGACCAATTTCAGGCACAGAAATGACTTTAAACACACTTATTTTAGTTGAAAAAGTAATAACTCACATCCAACCGTCATTTAAAGTCAAATGATTAAATGTTAAAATTTCATCAATATTGACCATTTTTTCAACGTTCGACTGGTCCGGGGTCATCGTTTTTCATCAGAAAATGGATTTTTTGGACCCTACCAAAAATGATTCAAAATGTCATTTGGATCAGGCCTCATGTTGAATAACCACTTTTTAAACCCTCACAGTGACCAAAACTGCCATTTTTACAGAGTTTTGCTTACTCAAAATCTTCTATTTTGACCAATTTCAGGCACAGAAATGACTTTAAACACACTTATTTTAGTTGAAAAGTAATAACTCACATCCAACCGTCATTTAAAGTCAAAAGATTAAATGTTAAAATTTCATCAATATTGACCATTTTTTCAACGTTCGACTGGTCCGGGGTCATCGTTTTTCATCAGAAAATTGATTTTTTGGACTCTACCAAAAATGATTCAAAATGTCATTGGATCGGGCCTCATGTTGAATAACCACTTTTTAAACCCTCACAGTGACCAAAACTGCAATTTTTACAGAGTTTTGCTTACTCAAAATCTTCAATTTTGACCAATTTCAGGCACAGAAATGACTTTAAACACACTTATTTTAGTTGAAAAAGTAATAACTCACATCCAACCGTCATTTAAAGTCAAAAGATTAAATATTAAAATTTCATCAATATTGACCATTTTTTCAACGTTCGACTGGTCCGGGGTCATCGTTTTTCATCAGAAAATTGATTTTTTGGACTCTACCAAAAATGATTCAAAATGTCATTTGGATCGGGCCTCATGTTGAATAACCACTTTTTAAACCCTCACAGTGACCAAAATTGCCATTTTTACAGAGTTTTGCTTACTCAAAATCTTCAATTTAGAACAATTTCAGGCACAGAAATGGCTTTAAACACACTTATTTTAGTTGAAAAAGTCATAACTCACATCCAACCATCATTTAAAGTCAAAAGATTAAATGTTAACATTTCATCAATATTGACCATTTTTTCAACGTTCGACTGGTCCGGGGTCATCGTTTTTCATCAGAAAATGGATTTTTTGGACTCTACCAAAAATGATTCAAAATGTCATTTGGATCGGGCCTCATGTTGAATAACCACTTTTTAAACCCTCACAGTGACCAAAATTGCCATTTTTACAGAGTTTTGCTTACTCAAAATCTTCAATTTTGACCAATTTCAGGCACAGAAATGACTTTAAACACACTTATTTTAGTTGAAAAAGTAATAACACACATCCAACCGTCATTTAAAGTCAAAAGATTAAATGTTAAACTTTCATCAATATTGACCATTTTTTGAACGTTCGACTGGTCCGGGGTCATCGTTTTTCATCAGAAAATTGATTTTTTGGACTCTACCAAAAATGATTCAAAATGTCATTTGGATCGGGCCTCATGTTGAATAACCACTTTTTAAACCCTTACAGTGACCAAAATTGCCATTTTTACAGAGTTTTGCTTACCTAAAATCTTCAATTTTGACCAATTTCAGGCACAGAAATGACTTTAAACACACTTATTGTAGTTGAAAAAGTAATAACTCACATCCAACCGTCATTTAAAGTCAAAAGATTAAATGTTAAAATTTCGTCAATATTGACCATTTTTTCAACGTTCGACTGGTCCGGGGTCATCGTTTTTCATCAGAAAATGGATTTTTTGGACTCTACCAAAAATGATTCAAAATGTCATTTGGATCAGGCCTCATGTTGAATAACCACTTTTTAAACCCTCACAGTGACCAAAACTGCCATTTTTACAGAGTTTTGCTTACTCAAAATCTTCAATTTTGACCAATTTCAGGCACAGAAATGACTTTAAACACACTTATTTTAGTTGAAAAAGTAATAACTCACATCCAACCGTCATTTAAAGTCAAAAGATTAAATGTTAAAATTTCATCAATATTGACCATTTTTTCAACGTTCGACTGGTCCGGGGTCATCGTTTTTCATCAGAAAATTGATTTTTTGGACTCTACCAAAAATGATTCAAAATGTCATTTGGATCGGGCCTCATGTTGAATAACCACTTTTTAAACCCTCACAGTGACCAAAACTGCCATTTTTACAGAGTTTTGCTTACTCAAAATCTTCAATTTTGACCAATTTCAGGCACAGAAATGACTTTAAACACACTTATTTTAGTTGAAAAAGTAATAACTCACATCCAACCGTCATTTAAAGTCAAAAGATTAAATGTTAAAATTTCATCAATATTGACCATTTTTTCAACGTTCGACTGGTCCGGGGTCATCGTTTTTCATCAGAAAATTGATTTTTTGGACTCTACCAAAAATGATTCAAAATGTCATTTGGATCAGGCCTCATGTTGAATAACCACTTTTTAAACCCTCACAGTGACCAAAACTGCCATTTTTACAGAGTTTTGCTTACTCAAAATCTTCAATTTTGACCAATTTCAGGCACAGAAATGACTTTAAACACACTTATTTTAGTTGAAAAGTAATAACTCACATCCAACCGTCATTTAAAGTCAAAAGATTAAATGTTAACATTTCATCAATATTGACCATTTTTTCAACGTTCGACTGGTCCAGGGTCATCGTTTTTCATCAGAAAATGGATTTTTTGGACTCTACCAAAAATGATTCAAAATGTCATTTGGATCAGGCCTCATGTTGAATAACCACTTTTTAAACCCTCACAGTGACCAAAACTGCCATTTTTACAGAGTTTTGCTTACTCAAAATCTTCAATTTTGACCAATTTCAGGCACAGAAATG
Organism: Lissotriton vulgaris; assembly: GCF_964263255.1. NCBI lineage: Eukaryota > Metazoa > Chordata > Amphibia > Caudata > Salamandridae > Lissotriton > Lissotriton vulgaris. The sequence continues at coordinate 21,599 of NW_028250342.1, read as the reverse complement.
ACTTTAAACACACTTATTTTAGTTGAAAAGTAATAACTCACATCCAACCGTCATTTAAAGTCAAAAGATTAAATGATAAAATTTCATCAATATTGACCATTTTTTCAACGTTCCACTGGTCCGGGGTCATCGTTTTTCATCAGAAAATTGATTTTTTGGACTCTACCAAAAATGATTCAAAATGTCATTGGATCGGGCCTCATGTTGAATAACCACTTTTTAAACCCTCGTAGTGACCAAAATTGCCATTTTTACAGAGTTTTGCTTACTCAAAATCTTCAATTTTGACCAATTTCAGGCACAGAAATGACTTTAAACACACTTATTTTAGTTGAAAAAGTAATAACTCACATCCAACCGTCATTTAAAGTCAAAAGATTAAATGTTAAAATTTCATCAATATTGACCATTTTTTCAACGTTCGACTGGTCCGGGGTCATCGTTTTTCATCAGAAAATTGATTTTTTGGACTCTACCAAAAATGATTCAAAATGTCATTGGATCGGGCCTCATGTTGAATAACCACTTTTTAAACCCTCACAGTGACCAAAACTGCAATTTTTACAGAGTTTTGCTTACTCAAAATCTTCAATTTTGACCAATTTCAGGCGCAGAAATGACTTTAAACACACTTATTTTAGTTGAAAAAGTAATAACTCACATCCAACCGTCATTTAAAGTCAAAAGATTAAATATTAAAATTTCATCAATATTGACCATTTTTTCAACGTTCGACTGGTCCGGGGTCATCGTTTTTCATCAGAAAATTGATTTTTTGGACTCTACCAAAAATGATTCAAAATGTCATTTGGATCGGGCCTCATGTTGAATAACCACTTTTTAAACCCTTACAGTGACCAAAATTGCCATTTTTACAGAGTTTTGCTTACCTAAAATCTTCAATTTTGACCAATTTCAGGCACAGAAATGACTTTAAACACACTTATTGTAGTTGAAAAAGTAATAACTCACATCCAACCGTCATTTAAAGTCAAAAGATTAAATGTTAAAATTTCGTCAATATTGACCATTTTTTCAACGTTCGACTGGTCCGGGGTCATCGTTTTTCATCAGAAAATGGATTTTTTGGACTCTACCAAAAATGATTCAAAATGTCATTTGGATCAGGCCTCATGTTGAATAACCACTTTTTAAACCCTCACAGTGACCAAAACTGCCATTTTTACAGAGTTTTGCTTACTCAAAATCTTCAATTTTGACCAATTTCAGGCACAGAAATGACTTTAAACACACTTATTTTAGTTGAAAAAGTAATAACTCACATCCAACCGTCATTTAAAGTCAAAAGATTAAATGTTAAAATTTCATCAATATTGACCATTTTTTCAACGTTCGACTGGTCCCGGGTCATCGTTTTTCATCAGAAAATTGATTTTTTGGACTCTACCAAAAATGATTCAAAATGTCATTTGGATCGGGCCTCATGTTGAATAACCACTTTTTAAACCCTCACAGTGACCAAAACTGCTATTTTTACAGAGTTTTGCTTACTCAAAATCTTCAATTTTGACCAATTTCAGGCACAGAAATGACTTTAAACACACTTATTTTAGTTGAAAAGTAATAACTCACATCCAACCGTCATTTAAAGTCAAAAGATTAAATGTTAAAATTTCATCAATATTGACCATTTTTTCAACGTTCGACTGGTCCAGGGTCATCGTTTTTCATCAGAAAATGGATTTTTTGGACTCTACCAAAAATGATTCAAAATGTCATTTGGATCAGGCCTCATGTTGAATAACCACTTTTTAAACCCTCACAGTGACCAAAACTGCCATTTTTACAGAGTTTTGCTTACTCAAAATCTTCAATTTTGACCAATTTCAGGCACAGAAATGACTTTAAACACACTTATTTTAGTTGAAAAGTAATAACTCACATCCAACCGTCATTTAAAGTCAAAAGATTAAATGATAAAATTTCATCAATATTGACCATTTTTTCAACGTTCCACTGGTCCGGGGTCATCGTTTTTCATCAGAAAATTGATTTTTTGGACTCTACCAAAAATGATTCAAAATGTCATTGGATCGGGCCTCATGTTGAATAACCACTTTTTAAACCCTCGTAGTGACCAAAATTGCCATTTTTACAGAGTTTTGCTTACTCAAAATCTTCAATTTTGACCAATTTCAGGCTTAGAAATGACTTTAAACACACTTATTTTAGTTGAAAAAGTAATAACTCACATCCAACCGTCATTTAAAGTCAAAAGATTAAATGTTAAAATTTCATCAATATTGACCATTTTTTCAACGTTCGACTGGTCCGGGGTCATCGTTTTTCATCAGAAAATGGATTTTTTGGACTCTACCAAAAATGATTCAAAATGTCATTTGGATCAGGCCTCATGTTGAATAACCACTTTTTAAACCCTCACAGTGACCAAAATTGCCATTTTTACAGAGTTTTGCTTACTCAAAATCTTCACTTTTGACCAATTTCAGGCACAGAAATGACTTTAAACACACTTATTTTAGTTGAAAAAGTAATAACTCACATCCAACCGTCATTTAAAGTCAAAAGATTAAATGTTAAAATTTCATCAATATTGACCATTTTTTCAACGTTCGACTGGTCCGGGGTCATCGTTTTTCATCAGAAAATTGATTTTTTGGACTCTACCAAAAATGATTCAAAATGTCATTTGGATCGGGCCTCATGTTGAATAACCAATTTTTAAACCCTCACAGTGACCAAAATTGCCATTTTTGCAGAGTTTTGCTTACTCAAAATCTTCAATTTTGACCAATTTCAGGCACAGAAATGACTTTAAACACACTTATTTTAGTTGAAAAAGTAATAACTCACATCCAACCGTCATTTAAAGTCAAAAGATTAAATGTTAAAATTTCATCAATATTGACCATTTTTTCAACGTTCGACTGGTCCGGGGTCATCGTTTTTCATCAGAAAATTGATTTTTTGGACTCTACCAAAAATGATTCAAAATGTCATTTGGATCGGGCCTCATGTTGAATGACCACTTTTTAAACCCTCACAGTGACCAAAATTGCCATTTTTACAGAGTTTTGCTTACTCAAAATCTTCAATTTTGACCAATTTCAGGCACAGAAATGACTTTAAACACACTTATTTTAGTTGAAAAAGTAATAACTCACATCCAACCGTCATTTAAAGTCAAAAGATTAAATGTTAAAATTTCATCAATATTGACCATTTTTTCAACGTTCGACTGGTCCGGGGTCATCGTTTTTCATCAGAAAATTGATTTTTTGGACTCTACCAAAAATGATTCAAAATGTCATTTGGATCGGGCCTCATGTTGAATAACCACTTTTTAAACCCTCACAGTGACCAAATTTGCCATTTTTACAGAGTTTTGCTTACTCAAAATCTTCAATTTTGACCAATTTCAGGCACAGAAATGACTTTAAACACACTTATTTTAGTTGAAAAAGTAATAACTCACATCCAACCGTCATTTAAAGTCAAAAGATTAAATGTTAAAATTTCATCAATATTGACCATTTTTTCAACGTTCGACTGGTCCGGGGTCATCGTTTTTCATCAGAAAATTGATTTTTTGGACTCTACCAAAAATGATTCAAAATGTCATTTGGATCGGGCCTCATGTTGAATAACCACTTTTTAAACCCTCACAGTGACCAAATTTGCCATTTTTACAGAGTTTTGCTTACTCAAAATCTTCAATTTTGACCAATTTCAGGCACAGAAATGACTTTAAACACACTTATTTTAGTTGAAAAAGTAATAACTCACATCCAACCGTCATTTAAAGTCAAAAGATTAAATGTTAAAATTTCATCAATATTGACCATTTTTTCAACGTTCGACTGGTCCGGGGTCATCGTTTTTCATCAGAAAATTGATTTTTTGGACTCTACCAAAAATGATTCAAAATGTCATTTGGATCGGGCCTCATGTTGAATAACCACTTTTTAAACCCTCACAGTGACCAAAATTGCCATTTTTACAGAGTTTTGCTTACTCAAAATCTTCAATTTTGACCAATTTCAGGCACAGAAATGACTTTAAACACACTTATTTTAGTTGAAAAAGTAATAACTCACATCCAACCGTCATTTAAAGTCAAAAGATTAAATGTTAAAATTTCATCAATATTGACCATTTTTTCAACGTTCGACTGGTCCGGGGTCATCGTTTTTCATCAGAAAATTGATTTTTTGGACTCTACCAAAAATGATTCAAAATGTCATTTGGATCGGGCCTCATGTTGAATAACCAATTTTTAAACCCTCACAGTGACCAAAATTGCCATTTTTGCAGAGTTTTGCTTACTCAAAATCTTCAATTTTGACCAATTTCAGGCACAGAAATGACTTTAAACACACTTATTTTAGTTGAAAAAGTAATAACTCACATCCAACCGTCATTTAAAGTCAAAAGATTAAATGTTAAAATTTCATCAATATTGACCATTTTTTCAACGTTCGACTGGTCCGGGGTCATCGTTTTTCATCAGAAAATTGATTTTTTGGACTCTACCAAAAATGATTCAAAATGTCATTTGGATCGGGCCTCATGTTGAATGACCACTTTTTAAACCCTCACAGTGACCAAAATTGCCATTTTTACAGAGTTTTGCTTACTCAAAATCTTCAATTTTGACCAATTTCAGGCACAGAAATGACTTTAAACACACTTATTTTAGTTGAAAAAGTAATAACTCACATCCAACCGTCATTTAAAGTCAAAAGATTAAATGTTAAAATTTCATCAATATTGACCATTTTTTCAACGTTCGACTGGTCCGGGGTCATCGTTTTTCATCAGAAAATTGATTTTTTGGACTCTACCAAAAATGATTCAAAATGTCATTTGGATCGGGCCTCATGTTGAATAACCACTTTTTAAACCCTCACAGTGACCAAATTTGCCATTTTTACAGAGTTTTGCTTACTCAAAATCTTCAATTTTGACCAATTTCAGGCACAGAAATGACTTTAAACACACTTATTTTAGTTGAAAAAGTAATAACTCACATCCAACCGTCATTTAAAGTCAAAAGATTAAATTTTAAAATTTCATCAATATTGACCATTTTTTCAACGTTCGACTGGTCCGGGGTCATCGTTTTTCATCAGAAAATTGATTTTTTGGACTCTACCAAAAATGATTCAAAATGTCATTTGGATCAGGCCTCATGTTGAATAACCACTTTTTAAACCCTCACAGTGACCAAAACTGCCATTTTTACAGAGTTTTGCTTACTCAAAATCTTCAATTTTGACCAATTTCAGGCACAGAAATGACTTTAAACACACTTATTTTAGTTGAAAAGTAATAACTCACATCCAACCGTCATTTAAAGTCAAAAGATTAAATGTTAAAATTTCATCAATATTGACCATTTTTTCAACGTTCGACTGGTCCAGGGTCATCGTTTTTCATCAGAAAATTGATTTTTTGGACTCTACCAAAAATGATTCAAAATGTCATTTGGATCGGGCCTCATGTTGAATAACCACTTTTTAAACCCTCACAGTGACCAAATTTGCCATTTTTACAGAGTTTTGCTTACTCAAAATCTTCAATTTTGACCAATTTCAGGCACAGAAATGACTTTAAACACACTTATTTTAGTTGAAAAAGTAATAACTCACATCCAACCGTCATTTAAAGTCAAAAGATTAAATGTTAAAATTTCATCAATATTGACCATTTTTTCAACGTTCGACTGGTCCGGGGTCATCGTTTTTCATCAGAAAATTGATTTTTTGGACTCTACCAAAAATGATTCAAAATGTCATTTGGATCAGGCCTCATGTTGAATAACCACTTTTTAAACCCTCACAGTGACCAAAACTGCCATTTTTACAGAGTTTTGCTTACTCAAAATCTTCAATTTTGACCAATTTCAGGCACAGAAATGACTTTAAACACACTTATTTTAGTTGAAAAGTAATAACTCACATCCAACCGTCATTTAAAGTCAAAAGATTAAATGTTAAAATTTCATCAATATTGACCATTTTTTCAACGTTCGACTGGTCCAGGGTCATCGTTTTTCATCAGAAAATGGATTTTTTGGACTCTACCAAAAATGATTCAAAATGTCATTTGGATCAGGCCTCATGTTGAATAACCACTTTTTAAACCCTCACAGTGACCAAAACTGCCATTTTTACAGAGTTTTGCTTACTCAAAATCTTCAATTTTGACCAATTTCAGGCACAGAAATGACTTTAAACACACTTATTTTAGTTGAAAAGTAATAACTCACATCCAACCGTCATTTAAAGTCAAAAGATTAAATGATAAAATTTCATCAATATTGACCATTTTTTCAACGTTCCACTGGTCCGGGGTCATCGTTTTTCATCAGAAAATTGATTTTTTGGACTCTACCAAAAATGATTCAAAATGTCATTGGATCGGGCCTCATGTTGAATAACCACTTTTTAAACCCTCGTAGTGACCAAAATTGCCATTTTTACAGAGTTTTGCTTACTCAAAATCTTCAATTTTGACCAATTTCAGGCTTAGAAATGACTTTAAACACACTTATTTTAGTTGAAAAAGTAATAACTCACATCCAACCGTCATTTAAAGTCAAAAGATTAAATGTTAAAATTTCATCAATATTGACCATTTTTTCAACGTTCGACTGGTCCGGGGTCATCGTTTTTCATCAGAAAATGGATTTTTTGGACTCTACCAAAAATGATTCAAAATGTCATTTGGATCAGGCCTCATGTTGAATAACCACTTTTTAAACCCTCACAGTGACCAAAATTGCCATTTTTACAGAGTTTTGCTTACTCAAAATCTTCAATTTTGACCAATTTCAGGCACAGAAATGACTTTAAACACACTTATTTTAGTTGAAAAAGTAATAACTCACATCCAACCGTCATTTAAAGTCAAAAGATTAAATGTTAAAATTTCATCAATATTGACCATTTTTTCAACGTTCGACTGGTCCGGGGTCATCGTTTTTCATCAGAAAATTGATTTTTTGGACTCTACCAAAAATGATTCAAAATGTCATTTGGATCGGGCCTCATGTTGAATGACCACTTTTTAAACCCTCACAGTGACCAAAATTGCCATTTTTACAGAGTTTTGCTTACTCAAAATCTTCAATATTGACCAATTTCAGGCACAGAAATGACTTTAAACACACTTATTTTAGTTGAAAAAGTAATAACTCACATCCAACCGTCATTTAAAGTCAAAAGATTAAATGTTAAAATTTCATCAATATTGACCATTTTTTCAACGTTCGACTGGTCCGGGGTCATCGTTTTTCATCAGAAAATTGATTTTTTGGACTCTACCAAAAATGATTCAAAATGTCATTTGGATCGGGCCTCATGTTGAATAACCACTTTTTAAACCCTCACAGTGACCAAATTTGCCATTTTTACAGAGTTTTGCTTACTCAAAATCTTCAATTTTGACCAATTTCAGGCACAGAAATGACTTTAAACACACTTATTTTAGTTGAAAAAGTAATAACTCACATCCAACCGTCATTTAAAGTCAAAAGATTAAATGTTAAAATTTCATCAATATTGACCATTTTTTCAACGTTCGACTGGTCCGGGGTCATCGTTTTTCATCAGAAAATTGATTTTTTGGACTCTACCAAAAATGATTCAAAATGTCATTTGGATCGGGCCTCATGTTGAATAACCACTTTTTAAACCCTCACAGTGACCAAATTTGCCATTTTTACAGAGTTTTGCTTACTCAAAATCTTCAATTTTGACCAATTTCAGGCACAGAAATGACTTTAAACACACTTATTTTAGTTGAAAAAGTAATAACTCACATCCAACCGTCATTTAAAGTCAAAAGATTAAATGTTAAAATTTCATCAATATTGACCATTTTTTCAACGTTCGACTGGTCCGGGGTCATCGTTTTTCATCAGAAAATGGATTTTTTGGACTCTACCAAAAATGATTCAAAATGTCATTTGGATCAGGCCTCATGTTGAATAACCACTTTTTAAACCCTCACAGTGACCAAAATTGCCATTTTTACAGAGTTTTGCTTACTCAAAATCTTCAATTTTGACCAATTTCAGGCACAGAAATGACTTTAAACACACTTATTTTAGTTGAAAAAGTAATAACTCACATCCAACCGTCATTTAAAGTCAAAAGATTAAATGTTAAAATTTCATCAATATTGACCATTTTTTCAACGTTCGACTGGTCCGGGGTCATCGTTTTTCATCAGAAAATTGATTTTTTGGACTCTACCAAAAATGATTCAAAATGTCATTTGGATCGGGCCTCATGTTGAATAACCAATTTTTAAACCCTCACAGTGACCAAAATTGCCATTTTTGCAGAGTTTTGCTTACTCAAAATCTTCAATTTTGACCAATTTCAGGCACAGAAATGACTTTAAACACACTTATTTTAGTTGAAAAAGTAATAACTCACATCCAACCGTCATTTAAAGTCAAAAGATTAAATGTTAAAATTTCATCAATATTGACCATTTTTTCAACGTTCGACTGGTCCGGGGTCATCGTTTTTCATCAGAAAATTGATTTTTTGGACTCTACCAAAAATGATTCAAAATGTCATTTGGATCGGGCCTCATGTTGAATGACCACTTTTTAAACCCTCACAGTGACCAAAATTGCCATTTTTACAGAGTTTTGCTTACTCAAAATCTTCAATTTTGACCAATTTCAGGCACAGAAATGACTTTAAACACACTTATTTTAGTTGAAAAAGTAATAACTCACATCCAACCGTCATTTAAAGTCAAAAGATTAAATGTTAAAATTTCATCAATATTGACCATTTTTTCAACGTTCGACTGGTCCGGGGTCATCGTTTTTCATCAGAAAATTGATTTTTTGGACTCTACCAAAAATGATTCAAAATGTCATTTGGATCGGGCCTCATGTTGAATAACCACTTTTTAAACCCTCACAGTGACCAAATTTGCCATTTTTACAGAGTTTTGCTTACTCAAAATCTTCAATTTTGAACAATTTCAGGCACAGAAATGACTTTAAACACACTTATTTTAGTTGAAAAAGTAATAACTCACATCCAACCGTCATTTAAAGTCAAAAGATTAAATTTTAAAATTTCATCAATATTGACCATTTTTTCAACGTTCGACTGGTCCGGGGTCATCGTTTTTCATCAGAAAATTGATTTTTTGGACTCTACCAAAAATGATTCAAAATGTCATTTGGATCAGGCCTCATGTTGAATAACCACTTTTTAAACCCTCACAGTGACCAAAACTGCCATTTTTACAGAGTTTTGCTTACTCAAAATCTTCAATTTTGACCAATTTCAGGCACAGAAATGACTTTAAACACACTTATTTTAGTTGAAAAGTAATAACTCACATCCAACCGTCATTTAAAGTCAAAAGATTAAATGTTAAAATTTCATCAATATTGACCATTTTTTCAACGTTCGACTGGTCCAGGGTCATCGTTTTTCATCAGAAAATGGATTTTTTGGACTCTACCAAAAATGATTCAAAATGTCATTTGGATCAGGCCTCATGTTGAATAACCACTTTTTAAACCCTCACAGTGACCAAAACTGACATTTTTACAGAGTTTTGCTTACTCAAAATCTTCAATTTTGACCAATTTCAGGCACAGAAATGACTTTAAACACACTTATTTTAGTTGAAAAGTAATAACTCACATCCAACCGTCATTTAAAGTCAAAAGATTAAATGATAAAATTTCATCAATATTGACCATTTTTTCAACGTTCCACTGGTCCGGGGTCATCGTTTTTCATCAGAAAATTGATTTTTTGGACTCTACCAAAAATGATTCAAAATGTCATTGGATCGGGCCTCATGTTGAATAACCACTTTTTAAACCCTCGTAGTGACCAAAATTGCCATTTTTACAGAGTTTTGCTTACTCAAAATCTTCAATTTTGACCAATTTCAGGCTTAGAAATGACTTTAAACACACTTATTTTAGTTGAAAAAGTAATAACTCACATCCAACCGTCATTTAAAGTCAAAAGATTAAATGTTAAAATTTCATCAATATTGACCATTTTTTCAACGTTCGACTGGGTCCGGGGTCATCGTTTTTCATCAGAAAATTGATTTTTTGGACTCTACCAAAAATGATTCAAAATGTCATTTGGATCGGGCCTCATGTTGAATAACCAATTTTTAAACCCTCACAGTGACCAAAATTGCCATTTTTGCAGAGTTTTGCTTACTCAAAATCTTCAATTTTGACCAATTTCAGGCACAGAAATGACTTTAAACACACTTATTTTAGTTGAAAAAGTAATAACTCACATCCAACCGTCATTTAAAGTCAAAAGATTAAATGTTAAAATTTCATCAATATTGACCATTTTTTCAACGTTCGACTGGTCCGGGGTCATCGTTTTTCATCAGAAAATTGATTTTTTGGACTCTACCAAAAATGATTCAAAATGTCATTTGGATCGGGCCTCATGTTGAATGACCACTTTTTAAACCCTCACAGTGACCAAAATTGCCATTTTTACAGAGTTTTGCTTACTCAAAATCTTCAATTTTGACCAATTTCAGGCACAGAAATGACTTTAAACACACTTATTTTAGTTGAAAAAGTAATAACTCACATCCAACCGTCATTTAAAGTCAAAAGATTAAATGTTAAAATTTCATCAATATTGACCATTTTTTCAACGTTCGACTGGTCCGGGGTCATCGTTTTTCATCAGAAAATTGATTTTTTGGACTCTACCAAAAATGATTCAAAATGTCATTTGGATCGGGCCTCATGTTGAATAACCACTTTTTAAACCCTCACAGTGACCAAATTTGCCATTTTTACAGAGTTTTGCTTACTCAAAATCTTCAATTTTGACTAATTTCAGGCACAGAAATGACTTTAAACACACTTATTTTAGTTGAAAAAGTAATAACTCACATCCAACCGTCATTTAAAGTCAAAAGATTAAATGTTAAAATTTCATCAATATTGACCATTTTTTCAACGTTCGACTGGTCCGGGGTCATCGTTTTTCATCAGAAAATTGATTTTTTGGACTCTACCAAAAATGATTCAAAATGTCATTTGGATCAGGCCTCATGTTGAATAACCACTTTTTAAACCCTCACAGTGATCAAAACTGCCATTTTTACAGAGTTTTGCTTACTCAAAATCTTCAATTTTGACCAATTTCAGGCACAGAAATGACTTTAAACACACTTATTTTAGTTGAAAAGTAATAACTCACATCCAACCGTCATTTAAAGTCAAAAGATTAAATGTTAAAATTTCATCAATATTGACCATTTTTTCAACGTTCGACTGGTCCAGGGTCATCGTTTTTCATCAGAAAATGGATTTTTTGGACTCTACCAAAAATGATTCAAAATGTCATTTGGATCAGGCCTCATGTTGAATAACCACTTTTTAAACCCTCACAGTGACCAAAACTGCCATTTTTACAGAGTTTTGCTTACTCAAAATCTTCAATTTTGACCAATTTCAGGCACAGAAATGACTTTAAACACACTTATTTTAGTTGAAAAGTAATAACTCACATCCAACCGTCATTTAAAGTCAAAAGATTAAATAATAAAATTTCATCAATATTGACCATTTTTTCAACGTTCCACTGGTCCGGGGTCATCGTTTTTCATCAGAAAATTGATTTTTTGGACTCTACCAAAAATGATTCAAAATGTCATTGGATCGGGCCTCATGTTGAATAACCACTTTTTAAACCCTCGTAGTGACCAAAATTGCCATTTTTACAGAGTTTTGCTTACTCAAAATCTTCAATTTTGACCAATTTCAGGCTTAGAAATGACTTTAAACACACTTATTTTAGTTGAAAAAGTAATAACTCACATCCAACCGTCATTTAAAGTCAAAAGATTAAATGTTAAAATTTCATCAATATTGACCATTTTTTCAACGTTCGACTGGTCCGGGGTCATCGTTTTTCATCAGAAAATGGATTTTTTGGACTCTACCAAAAATGATTCAAAATGTCATTTGGATCAGGCCTCATGTTGAATAACCACTTTTTAAACCCTCACAGTGACCAAAATTGCCATTTTTACAAAGTTTTGCTTACTCAAAATCTTCAATTTTGACCAATTTCAGGCACAGAAATGACTTTAAACACACTTATTTTAGTTGAAAAAGTAATAACTCACATCCAACCGTCATTTAAAGTCAAAAGATTAAATGTTAAAATTTCATCAATATTGACCATTTTTTCAACGTTCGACTGGTCCGGGGTCATCGTTTTTCATCAGAAAATTGATTTTTTGGACTCTACCAAAAATGATTCAAAATGTCATTTGGATCGGGCCTCATGTTGAATAACCAATTTTTAAACCCTCACAGTGACCAAAATTGCCATTTTTGCAGAGTTTTGCTTACTCAAAATCTTCAATTTTGACCAATTTCAGGCACAGAAATGACTTTAAACACACTTATTTTAGTTGAAAAAGTAATAACTCACATCCAACCGTCATTTAAAGTCAAAAGATTAAATGTTAAAATTTCATCAATATTGACCATTTTTTCAACGTTCGACTGGTCCAGGGTCATCGTTTTTCATCAGAAAATGGATTTTTTGGACTCTACCAAAAATGATTCAAAATGTCATTTGGATCAGGCCTCATGTTGAATAACCACTTTTTAAACCCTCACAGTGACCAAAACAGCCATTTTTACAGAGTTTTGCTTACTCAAAATCTTCAATTTTGACCAATTTCAGGCACAGAAATGACTTTAAACACACTTATTTTAGTTGAAAAGTAATAACTCACATCCAACCGTCATTTAAAGTCAAAAGATTAAATGATAAAATTTCATCAATATTGACCATTTTTTCAACGTTCCACTGGTCCGGGGTCATCGTTTTTCATCAGAAAATTGATTTTTTTGGACTCTACCAAAAATGATTCAAAATGTCATTGGATCGGGCCTCATGTTGAATAACCACTTTTTAAACCCTCGTAGTGACCAAAAGTGCCATTTTTACAGAGTTTTGCTTACTCAAAATCTTCAATTTTGACCAATTTCAGGCTTAGAAATGACTTTAAACACACTTATTTTAGTTGAAAAAGTAATAACTCACATCCAACCGTCATTTAAAGTCAAAAGATTAAATGTTAAAATTTCATCAATATTGACCATTTTTTCAACGTTCGACTGGTCCGGGGTCATCGTTTTTCATCAGAAAATGGATTTTTTGGACTCTACCAAAAATGATTCAAAATGTCATTTGGATCGGGCCTCATGTTGAATAACCAATTTTTAAACCCTCACAGTGACCAAAATTGCCATTTTTGCAGAGTTTTGCTTACTCAAAATCTTCAATTTTGACCAATTTCAGGCACAGAAATGACTTTAAACACACTTATTTTAGTTGAAAAAGTAATAACTCACATCCAACCGTCATTTAAAGTCAAAAGATTAAATGTTAAAATTTCATCAATATTGACCATTTTTTCAACGTTCGACTGGTCCGGGGTCATCGTTTTTCATCAGAAAATTGATTTTTTGGACTCTACCAAAAATGATTCAAAATGTCATTTGGATCGGGCCTCATGTTGAATGACCACTTTTTAAACCCTCACAGTGACCAAAATTGCCATTTTTACAGAGTTTTGCTTACTCAAAATCTTCAATTTTGACCAATTTCAGGCACAGAAATGACTTTAAACACACTTATTTTAGTTGAAAAAGTAATAACTCACATCCAACCGTCATTTAAAGTCAAAAGATTAAATGTTAAAATTTCATCAATATTGACCATTTTTTCAACGTTCGACTGGTCCGGGGTCATCGTTTTTCATCAGAAAATTGATTTTTTGGACTCTACCAAAAATGATTCAAAATGTCATTTGGATCGGGCCTCATGTTGAATAACCACTTTTTAAACCCTCACAGTGACCAAATTTGCCATTTTTACAGAGTTTTGCTTACTCAAAATCTTCAATTTTGACCAATTTCAGGCACAGAAATGACTTTAAACACACTTATTTTAGTTGAAAAAGTAATAACTCACATCCAACCGTCATTTAAAGTCAAAAGATTAAATTTTAAAATTTCATCAATATTGACCATTTTTTCAACGTTCGACTGGTCCGGGGTCATGGGTTTTTCATCAGAAAATTGATTTTTTGGACTCTACCAAAAATGATTCAAAATGTCATTTGGATCAGGCCTCATGTTGAATAACCACTTTTTAAACCCTCACAGTGACCAAAACTGCCATTTTTACAGAGTTTTGCTTACTCAAAATCTTCAATTTTGACCAATTTCAGGCACAGAAATGACTTTAAACACACTTATTTTAGTTGAAAAGTAATAACTCACATCCAACCGTCATTTAAAGTCAAAAGATTAAATGTTAAAATTTCATCAATATTGACCATTTTTTCAACGTTCGACTGGTCCAGGGTCATCGTTTTTCATCAGAAAATGGATTTTTTGGACTCTACCAAAAATGATTCAAAATGTCATTTGGATCAGGCCTCATGTTGAATAACCACTTTTTAAACCCTCACAGTGACCAAAACTGCCATTTTTACAGAGTTTTGCTTACTCAAAATCTTCAATTTTGACCAATTTCAGGCACAGAAATGACTTTAAACACACTTATTTTAGTTGAAAAGTAATAACTCACATCCAACCGTCATTTAAAGTCAAAAGATTAAATGATAAAATTTCATCAATATTGACCATTTTTTCAACGTTCCACTGGTCCGGGGTCATCGTTTTTCATCAGAAAATTGATTTTTTGGACTCTACCAAAAATGATTCAAAATGTCATTGGATCGGGCCTCATGTTGAATAACCACTTTTTAAACCCTCGTAGTGACCAAAATTGCCATTTTTACAGAGTTTTGCTTACTCAAAATCTTCAATTTTGACCAATTTCAGGCTTAGAAATGACTTTAAACACACTTATTTTAGTTGAAAAAGTAATAACTCACATCCAACCGTCATTTAAAGTCAAAAGATTAAATGTTAAAATTTCATCAATATTGACCATTTTTTCAACGTTCGACTGGTCCGGGGTCATCGTTTTTCATCAGAAAATTGATTTTTTGGACTCTACCAAAAATGATTCAAAATGTCATTTGGATCGGGCCTCATGTTGAATAACCAATTTTTAAACCCTCACAGTGACCAAAATTGCCATTTTTGCAGAGTTTTGCTTACTCAAAATCTTCAATTTTGACCAATTTCAGGCACAGAAATGACTTTAAACACACTTATTTTAGTTGAAAAAGTAATAACTCACATCCAACCGTCATTTAAAGTCAAAAGATTAAATGTTAAAATTTCATCAATATTGACCATTTTTTCAACGTTCGACTGGTCCGGGGTCATCGTTTTTCATCAGAAAATTGATTTTTTGGACTCTACCAAAAATGATTCAAAATGTCATTTGGATCGGGCCTCATGTTGAATGACCACTTTTTAAACCCTCACAGTGACCAAAATTGCCATTTTTACAGAGTTTTGCTTACTCAAAATCTTCAATTTTGACCAATTTCAGGCACAGAAATGACTTTAAACACACTTATTTTAGTTGAAAAAGTAATAACTCACATCCAACCGTCATTTAAAGTCAAAAGATTAAATGTTAAAATTTCATCAATATTGACCATTTTTTCAACGTTCGACTGGTCCGGGGTCATCGTTTTTCATCAGAAAATTGATTTTTTGGACTCTACCAAAAATGATTCAAAATGTCATTTGGATCGGGCCTCATGTTGAATAACCACTTTTTAAACCCTCACAGTGACCAAATTTGCCATTTTTACAGAGTTTTGCTTACTCAAAATCTTCAATTTTGACTAATTTCAGGCACAGAAATGACTTTAAACACACTTATTTTAGTTGAAAAAGTAATAACTCACATCCAACCGTCATTTAAAGTCAAAAGATTAAATGTTAAAATTTCATCAATATTGACCATTTTTTCAACGTTCGACTGGTCCGGGGTCATCGTTTTTCATCAGAAAATTGATTTTTTGGACTCTACCAAAAATGATTCAAAATGTCATTTGGATCAGGCCTCATGTTGAATAACCACTTTTTAAACCCTCACAGTGATCAAAACTGCCATTTTTACAGAGTTTTGCTTACTCAAAATCTTCAATTTTGACCAATTTCAGGCACAGAAATGACTTTAAACACACTTATTTTAGTTGAAAAGTAATAACTCACATCCAACCGTCATTTAAAGTCAAAAGATTAAATGTTAAAATTTCATCAATATTGACCATTTTTTCAACGTTCGACTGGTCCAGGGTCATCGTTTTTCATCAGAAAATGGATTTTTTGGACTCTACCAAAAATGATTCAAAATGTCATTTGGATCAGGCCTCATGTTGAATAACCACTTTTTAAACCCTCACAGTGACCAAAACTGCCATTTTTACAGAGTTTTGCTTACTCAAAATCTTCAATTTTGACCAATTTCAGGCACAGAAATGACTTTAAACACACTTATTTTAGTTGAAAAGTAATAACTCACATCCAACCGTCATTTAAAGTCAAAAGATTAAATAATAAAATTTCATCAATATTGACCATTTTTTCAACGTTCCACTGGTCCGGGGTCATCGTTTTTCATCAGAAAATTGATTTTTTGGACTCTACCAAAAATGATTCAAAATGTCATTGGATCGGGCCTCATGTTGAATAACCACTTTTTAAACCCTCGTAGTGACCAAAATTGCCATTTTTACAGAGTTTTGCTTACTCAAAATCTTCAATTTTGACCAATTTCAGGCTTAGAAATGACTTTAAACACACTTATTTTAGTTGAAAAAGTAATAACTCACATCCAACCGTCATTTAAAGTCAAAAGATTAAATGTTAAAATTTCATCAATATTGACCATTTTTTCAACGTTCGACTGGTCCGGGGTCATCGTTTTTCATCAGAAAATGGATTTTTTGGACTCTACCAAAAATGATTCAAAATGTCATTTGGATCAGGCCTCATGTTGAATAACCACTTTTTAAACCCTCACAGTGACCAAAATTGCCATTTTTACAAAGTTTTGCTTACTCAAAATCTTCAATTTTGACCAATTTCAGGCACAGAAATGACTTTAAACACACTTATTTTAGTTGAAAAAGTAATAACTCACATCCAACCGTCATTTAAAGTCAAAAGATTAAATGTTAAAATTTCATCAATATTGACCATTTTTTCAACGTTCGACTGGTCCGGGGTCATCGTTTTTCATCAGAAAATTGATTTTTTGGACTCTACCAAAAATGATTCAAAATGTCATTTGGATCGGGCCTCATGTTGAATAACCAATTTTTAAACCCTCACAGTGACCAAAATTGCCATTTTTGCAGAGTTTTGCTTACTCAAAATCTTCAATTTTGACCAATTTCAGGCACAGAAATGACTTTAAACACACTTATTTTAGTTGAAAAAGTAATAACTCACATCCAACCGTCATTTAAAGTCAAAAGATTAAATGTTAAAATTTCATCAATATTGACCATTTTTTCAACGTTCGACTGGTCCGGGGTCATCGTTTTTCATCAGAAAATTGATTTTTTGGACTCTACCAAAAATGATTCAAAATGTCATTTGGATCGGGCCTCATGTTGAATAACCACTTTTTAAACCCTCACAGTGACCAAATTTGCCATTTTTACAGAGTTTTGCTTACTCAAAATCTTCAATTTTGACCAATTTCAGGCACAGAAATGACTTTAAACACACTTATTTTAGTTGAAAAAGTAATAACTCACATCCAACCGTCATTTAAAGTCAAAAGATTAAATTTTAAAATTTCATCAATATTGACCATTTTTTCAACGTTCGACTGGTCCGGGGTCATCGTTTTTCATCAGAAAATTGATTTTTTGGACTCTACCAAAAATGATTCAAAATGTCATTTGGATCAGGCCTCATGTTGAATAACCACTTTTTAAACCCTCACAGTGACCAAAACTGCCATTTTTACAGAGTTTTGCTTACTCAAAATCTTCAATTTTGACCAATTTCAGGCACAGAAATGACTTTAAACACACTTATTTTAGTTGAAAAGTAATAACTCACATCCAACCGTCATTTAAAGTCAAAAGATTAAATGTTAAAATTTCATCAATATTGACCATTTTTTCAACGTTCGACTGGTCCAGGGTCATCGTTTTTCATCAGAAAATGGATTTTTTGGACTCTACCAAAAATGATTCAAAATGTCATTTGGATCAGGCCTCATGTTGAATAACCACTTTTTAAACCCTCACAGTGACCAAAACTGCCATTTTTACAGAGTTTTGCTTACTCAAAATCTTCAATTTTGACCAATTTCAGGCACAGAAATGACTTTAAACACACTTATTTTAGTTGAAAAGTAATAACTCACATCCAACCGTCATTTAAAGTCAAAAGATTAAATGATAAAATTTCATCAATATTGACCATTTTTTCAACGTTCCACTGGTCCGGGGTCATCGTTTTTCATCAGAAAATTGATTTTTTGGACTCTACCAAAAATGATTCAAAATGTCATTGGATCGGGCCTCATGTTGAATAACCACTTTTTAAACCCTCGTAGTGACCAAAATTGCCATTTTTACAGAGTTTTGCTTACTCAAAATCTTCAATTTTGACCAATTTCAGGCTTAGAAATGACTTTAAACACACTTATTTTAGTTGAAAAAGTAATAACTCACATCCAACCGTCATTTAAAGTCAAAAGATTAAATGTTAAAATTTCATCAATATTGACCATTTTTTCAACGTTCGACTGGTCCGGGGTCATCGTTTTTCATCAGAAAATTGATTTTTTGGACTCTACCAAAAATGATTCAAAATGTCATTTGGATCGGGCCTCATGTTGAATAACCAATTTTTAAACCCTCACAGTGACCAAAATTGCCATTTTTGCAGAGTTTTGCTTACTCAAAATCTTCAATTTTGACCAATTTCAGGCACAGAAATGACTTTAAACACACTTATTTTAGTTGAAAAAGTAATAACTCACATCCAACCGTCATTTAAAGTCAAAAGATTAAATGTTAAAATTTCATCAATATTGACCATTTTTTCAACGTTCGACTGGTCCGGGGTCATCGTTTTTCATCAGAAAATTGATTTTTTGGACTCTACCAAAAATGATTCAAAATGTCATTTGGATCGGGCCTCATGTTGAATGACCACTTTTTAAACCCTCACAGTGACCAAAATTGCCATTTTTACAGAGTTTTGCTTACTCAAAATCTTCAATTTTGACCAATTTCAGGCACAGAAATGACTTTAAACACACTTATTTTAGTTGAAAAAGTAATAACTCACATCCAACCGTCATTTAAAGTCAAAAGATTAAATGTTAAAATTTCATCAATATTGACCATTTTTTCAACGTTCGACTGGTCCGGGGTCATCGTTTTTCATCAGAAAATTGATTTTTTGGACTCTACCAAAAATGATTCAAAATGTCATTTGGATCGGGCCTCATGTTGAATAACCACTTTTTAAACCCTCACAGTGACCAAATTTGCCATTTTTACAGAGTTTTGCTTACTCAAAATCTTCAATTTTGACTAATTTCAGGCACAGAAATGACTTTAAACACACTTATTTTAGTTGAAAAAGTAATAACTCACATCCAACCGTCATTTAAAGTCAAAAGATTAAATGTTAAAATTTCATCAATATTGACCATTTTTTCAACGTTCGACTGGTCCGGGGTCATCGTTTTTCATCAGAAAATTGATTTTTTGGACTCTACCAAAAATGATTCAAAATGTCATTTGGATCAGGCCTCATGTTGAATAACCACTTTTTAAACCCTCACAGTGATCAAAACTGCCATTTTTACAGAGTTTTGCTTACTCAAAATCTTCAATTTTGACCAATTTCAGGCACAGAAATGACTTTAAACACACTTATTTTAGTTGAAAAGTAATAACTCACATCCAACCGTCATTTAAAGTCAAAAGATTAAATGTTAAAATTTCATCAATATTGACCATTTTTTCAACGTTCGACTGGTCCAGGGTCATCGTTTTTCATCAGAAAATGGATTTTTTGGACTCTACCAAAAATGATTCAAAATGTCATTTGGATCAGGCCTCATGTTGAATAACCACTTTTTAAACCCTCACAGTGACCAAAACTGCCATTTTTACAGAGTTTTGCTTACTCAAAATCTTCAATTTTGACCAATTTCAGGCACAGAAATGACTTTAAACACACTTATTTTAGTTGAAAAGTAATAACTCACATCCAACCGTCATTTAAAGTCAAAAGATTAAATAATAAAATTTCATCAATATTGACCATTTTTTCAACGTTCCACTGGTCCGGGGTCATCGTTTTTCATCAGAAAATTGATTTTTTGGACTCTACCAAAAATGATTCAAAATGTCATTGGATCGGGCCTCATGTTGAATAACCACTTTTTAAACCCTCGTAGTGACCAAAATTGCCATTTTTACAGAGTTTTGCTTACTCAAAATCTTCAATTTTGACCAATTTCAGGCTTAGAAATGACTTTAAACACACTTATTTTAGTTGAAAAAGTAATAACTCACATCCAACCGTCATTTAAAGTCAAAAGATTAAATGTTAAAATTTCATCAATATTGACCATTTTTTCAACGTTCGACTGGTCCGGGGTCATCGTTTTTCATCAGAAAATGGATTTTTTGGACTCTACCAAAAATGATTCAAAATGTCATTTGGATCAGGCCTCATGTTGAATAACCACTTTTTAAACCCTCACAGTGACCAAAATTGCCATTTTTACAAAGTTTTGCTTACTCAAAATCTTCAATTTTGACCAATTTCAGGCACAGAAATGACTTTAAACACACTTATTTTAGTTGAAAAAGTAATAACTCACATCCAACCGTCATTTAAAGTCAAAAGATTAAATGTTAAAATTTCATCAATATTGACCATTTTTTCAACGTTCGACTGGTCCGGGGTCATCGTTTTTCATCAGAAAATTGATTTTTTGGACTCTACCAAAAATGATTCAAAATGTCATTTGGATCGGGCCTCATGTTGAATAACCAATTTTTAAACCCTCACAGTGACCAAAATTGCCATTTTTGCAGAGTTTTGCTTACTCAAAATCTTCAATTTTGACCAATTTCAGGCACAGAAATGACTTTAAACACACTTATTTTAGTTGAAAAAGTAATAACTCACATCCAACCGTCATTTAAAGTCAAAAGATTAAATGTTAAAATTTCATCAATATTGACCATTTTTTCAACGTTCGACTGGTCCGGGGTCATCGTTTTTCATCAGAAAATTGATTTTTTGGACTCTACCAAAAATGATTCAAAATGTCATTTGGATCGGGCCTCATGTTGAATGACCACTTTTTAAACCCTCACAGTGACCAAAATTGCCATTTTTACAGAGTTTTGCTTACTCAAAATCTTCAATTTTGACCAATTTCAGGCACAGAAATGACTTTAAACACACTTATTTTAGTTGAAAAAGTAATAACTCACATCCAACCGTCATTTAAAGTCAAAAGATTAAATGTTAAAATTTCATCAATATTGACCATTTTTTCAACGTTCGACTGGTCCGGGGTCATCGTTTTTCATCAGAAAATTGATTTTTTGGACTCTAC